>NC_136500.1:122380701-122635701 GCF_053919585.1 Euprymna scolopes | reverse complement strand
ATTCAATAAGTCCGCAAGCACCTAGATTTTGTCAAAAATATTATTTTGTAAAATTTGTGCCATTTCTTAGAAAATAATAATTTAATTCGAAGTTGATTGATATGTTAATAACTGATAAAAAAAAATACTTTTTCGGTTTTTTAAAAAATATTTTTCTGCCTACACTCATTTATTATATCACTGGAGAATTCCATTTGATTTTTTTTTTGTTTAATACAATATTTAAGATTTTAAGATGGGGGATCACTTTCTCTTATATAGTTTACATAAAATGAGCACCCATTTATTGGCCATCACCAATTAGCAGTTACTTAATGTAGAAAAATATTGTTAAATCTTTACAGTCTAATCCAGCATATTTCCCTCCCTGATAAAGTAAATAAAAATTGACTTTATTTGTGCTGTTACGTTTTAACAGCCTTACAAACTGTAGTGAATAATACATAGCTTGCCTGAGTGTAGCTGCCGGAGGTGAGGATGCTCTTCCAACAATCAAGAAGAACAATAGCCTTGTGGTCATTTATACTAATAGAGTAAAGTAATTGTTATAAAAACCTTCCTCCTTTGTGAAGAGTCACTTATTCCTTTATTTTATGTTACTGTGGTTACAAGACCTGAGAAGAAGACCGCGAAGAAGATTGTACTTTTTTTTTTTTCGCAACATCACTTCAGGTTAGCTACTCTCAGTTATATATATATGTAAGAAAGCTATTTTATGGTATCTTTTGTTTATCAAATAGTTAGGTAAAAGTACAGAATAGTTAACAATACATGGGCTCTTATCTCTCCTTAAATACACGTAAGAATGACAAAATATAATTTCTCCACCCACCAATTACTGCAAAAATTTGAAACTACGACCAGTTACATGTCTAGTTGACCGCTAACAGGCCATGAAGATGTTCATTTTATGTTAATTTATATAGGAAACTGGTCCCTACTTTAAAATTTAAAATATTTTTTTTTATAATTCCTTCAGTGCTGATAAAATCTGTTCAGCACATTTTTTTTGTTGAATGTGATTTCTTTCCCTGGAAATTTTAGTTTTATTTTCATTAACACTTAAATTTATTATTAATAGAAATGTTTTTCTTTTTACAAACCTTCCTCTAAAATATTAAACAAAGTCAGTAAAATGGTCGTAAAATATGTTAAAAGAATAATAAAAAAAAGTTTTCTCCTACAGTTAAAAAAAGGAAGCTTTTATCTTCAACTTTTCACATACTACCCGACATTGTTCCTCATACTTCTGTAAACAAACGGTGCAATGGAGTCCATATTTAAGCATGGTTGCAGTCCACTTCTGCCCTATTATTAATGGATGGCTTCTAAAATAAGGCTTGTACCCTTCTCTCACTGGTCCTCCTCCTCCTCCCGCAACCTGAACCCATTCAACTACTTATTTGGTCATAAGTTTTTATTTATCAAGTTTATCTCTCAAAATGTCAATAGTTAAAAAGTATACATCTAACAGAAATATAACAGTCGGTATTACTTTGTGTAGGGATTGAGTCATGTTTGACAAAAACCCATTTTAATTATTTTAATTAATTAACATTAGTTTGCAATAAACTCATCACTGTCACATGTTTTATAATGTCGTCTATTCAGACGTTGCGTTGATCATCTTTATTTTTATACTTATATCCAGTGCCTTTTTACTTTGTCTGTGCTGCTAACAAGTTTTCATGTGGTTTATTAAATGACATCATACCACCGCAGCCTGCATTTAATAAACCGCATGCAAAATTTTTAGCAGCAGAGATCTCTCTCCATGCATTGTTTAAACAGTCGTTGCATTAAGTGTAACGATCCTGATGTACCTAATCGGCTTAACCATAATCTGCCATCTGAATAAGGGTCACTGGAAAAGTTGAATAAAGTAATCAATCTTTTTAGTCACTATTTATTTATATTTTACCTCTTTGAGATCACAGATAAATATACCTATTTACAGAGGTATTAACTCTATGTAGAGTATCAACCAACTGGTGGATGGTCCCACAAGAGTAGTTGGTCTGCTAAACATAAATATCATTCATTGCAGATGCATCACTCACATCTTGTTGATCTACTTTTCTTCATCATCTTGCTCTTCACGCACCTCATTATAATACACCAGCATACCTTCCTTCCCAAAACTGCACCCTTGTGGAACTCTATTCCCTGTGTGCTTTTTCCTATTTATTACCTTGGTCTTTTCCAGATTAGAATATATAGATATTGGCTGCTGTTGCGTTGATCATCTTTTTTTTATACTTATACAAGTGGCTTTTTACTTTTTAACAAATTCCATATAAACAATTTTCCTAACTCGTAAATTAATTTGATTGAGTCTAAAGCGCAATGTTTACAATCCACTAAAAATATATAAAACAATCTGTTTAAATAATAGAAATCATTAAAGATACACATTCAAACTCTAATAAGGAAGCAGATGTGTTTAATACACATTAGTTGTAACATTAACCCTAAATCATCTGTAGTGACTTCCATATAAACAAGCTAAATTATCTTTTAATTAATTTTATTAAAGTAGATTCTAAAAACGCAATGATTTTTAAAATCCACTAAAAACGCAATGATCTCTTGATTAAAGGGAATACATTGTGACAATCTACTAATACATATATATATATATATATATATATATATATATATATATATATAACTACTTCATTTATTCACATAAATTTAATATACGAAAGTATAGATTTATGCGTAAACTTTAAGTATTTACTTCAAAAGTGATCAATACGTAGGTAGAGCTAGTTAGTAATTTATAAAATATATATGGCGATTAAGCTACACTGAATATTCTGCGTTTCATCCAACTACAGGATTCGTCAGGCTTATGCGCAATCTCCAAATAAGCCTGACGAATCCTGTAATTGGATGAAACGCAGAATATTCAGTGTAGCTTAATCGCCATATATATTTTATAAATTACTATATATATATATATATATATATATATATATATATACATGTGTGTGTGTGAAACAATTTTATTCTTTAACTAATAGAAAATAAGTCATCTATAGATATAAAAGGCAAAATGGGTGTGTGTGTGCATTTTTTTGTGTATGTCTGGAAAAGGCTTTTTTACAGCACGCTCGGTTGGGTCACTCATTCTTTTTATATAACTTTTTATATACTGTCTAAATTATAATATTTACGAGTTACAAATGAGGGTCGGTTCTATCTTTAATTTGGCTGACTTTTACGCTATTTTCGAGTTTTTTGTCAATCGCCGTGCCTTTGTTTTGCTTTTCAGTATAAAAAAGGCGAAACTGAATATCAGCTCGCTGGCGCTCATGGCAGAGGTGTCCACAAAAGCAATAACCTTTGATCAATGTGGAAGAAACCGTGTATATCAGACAATTGCTATTGATTATGACACTGGGGAGCTGGTTTTCTCTGCCCCTCTCCAACATCTTGGGGAAACAAACAGCCAAAGTTGGGGGGAAAAAACTGCCTCGCAGCAAAACTTAACTGCAGAATATGTTTGACTTGATTATCATTAAATTCGTGCACCAGTCACTTAAGTTTTTGTAGTTAAATCAAAACATTTTTCTGTTACTCTGCCATCGTGAGCGAACAGATAACATGCCAGTATTTTTCCACCTTCGCGTCAAATTTCCGGGTTTGATCCTACCTACCTACCAAAACTTTTTTTTCTTTTACCAGACTGGTGACACCAGGCAGTTATTTTTTTGTTTTTTCCGATTTTGTTAAAGAAGTTTAACATTGTTTTATTTTTTTTTTACCCCCCCCCAACACATGCACAATTAATAATTGGTTACAAATAATTCAACATTTATCTGACTTAGAGATGAATGTATATTTAACTTTTATCTAAATTAGAGTTATACATATACTTCTCCATATATTAAATTTCGAGTCTGTAGACTGAAAATTGAGTTATTGCGTCGGGAAATGTACACAGACAAACACACACACATACACACACACAGGCAGACACTTTCAATTATATAGATATATAGATTTTGCAACAATAAGAATCTAGCAGTTTTGTTTTCAAACGCTTTCTAATAATATCTCAAGAATAACAGCGGCTTTAATATTTAGTCTTTATATGATTTTAAATTTTTTATTAATTTTCTTTACTTTATTTAATATCCTTATTTAATATCCTTATACTTAAATGCTCTATCAATAAACCTTATTAATTTTAAAAAAATATTTTTTTATCTTAGAAAATAAACTTTCAATAATATATTTGCATGTACTTGATTTAAATTTAAATTCAGTTTATTTTAACCAAATGTTTTAATCTTACAAGAGAAGTTTGTCTTCTTAACCTAAATGTCATTCAGTAAGGTGAGCCCACTGCAACTTGCTGATCTAGTCCTCTTCATCATCTCGCTGTTCAGGTACTTCATTATAATAAACTATCATATTCTAGCACCTTCTTTTCCAAAACTGTATGTTTTTGGGAATTCTATTCCAAATATGTTTTTCTTACCTATAACCTTTTTCTTTTCTAGACTAAAGTTGGCTGCCATTGCATTGATCATCTTTAGTTTTTATATTGTAGCAAGTGGATTTGCACCTTGTCTGTAGCGACTTCCATATAAAGAAGCTAACTTACTGTTAAATAATTAATTTTATTGAAGTGGATTCAAAAATGCATTGGGTAAAGAACACAATTGTACAATTCACTAAAGAATGCAATAATTTGTTGGTGTAAGTGAATACATTGTTACAATGCACTAAGAATATATGAAACAATTTAATTGTTTAAATAATACATAAGAAATCATTGAAGATAAACATTAAAACTCTAATAAGGTGAAGAATAATTTACCGTATATATATATATATATATATATGTGTGTGTATATATATATATATATATATATATATATATATGTGTGTGTGTGTGTGTGTGTGTCTTCTTAATGTCTTCGCGAAACATTGAATAAAATGATTGGCAAATTAAGAAGCATATGTGAAGAAATAGAAAATTTTGAATTAGAGATAAATGTTGCTCCCCCACAAGCATTAACTTTGAATAGAGTTAAACGCCAGTAGTTAATTTATAACTACGGGCGTTTGTACAATAAGATCAATCAAGTGTATTATTTTTATTTGTTTTTAACACAGGAAGTCACAATGAAATAGAACGCTTGTAGTTATAAATGATTGATATATTTTCTTTTTTTACTCCAACGTAAGAGGCTACTATTTTGGGACCGAAACTATAGGAATATTATATAACATTACTATTAGGTTAAATATTTATTATCTTTTTATAATATAATCTCTGGTCCCATCTCACCAATCTTTCACGATTAACACCCGTCTAGCTGAAACCACTGTCAATAATTTTCCCCACTCTTTATCTGTGTCTAAATCAAAATGTAGATTCCATGAACAAACCTTCTTTTTTAGAAGTGCACGCCTGTGGAACTCTCTTCGATTTGCCTGTTTCCCACCTGACTACAACTTGGATGTCTTCAAGTCCAACATAAACAAATTCCTGATGAACTGCCCCTTTAAGTAAGAAACTTTATCAAATCTCCAATACGAACGACTACTACGATACTATCCTATTGATTACTGTACACACAATAACCATTATCCCTGAATGGCCCCGGGGCCTTGATAAGTGGTGACCACGATTTGACAAAAACAAAAAAAGTAATTTAAATGTTTAGTCTTACTAATATATAAAAATACAACATTCAACACTTGATAAATTAAACACTTGTGATTAAAAATATTTTTACGTTCATACAAATTGAAAGTGAATAGATATTTAAAGATCGTTCAATAAACTAATAAATGCAACGCTTGTGATTAAAATATTTTTACGTTTATACAAATTAAAACTGAACAGATATTTAAAGATAAAACATTCAACACGCTGATCAGTTAAACACTTGTGATTAAACTATTTTTACGTTTATACAAATTAAAACTGAACAGATATTTAAAGATAAAACATTCAACACGCTAAGTTAAACGCCTGTGATTTAAAATATTTTTACGTTTATGTATAAACGTAAAAATTAAAACTGAAACAGATATTTAAAGATAAAACATTCAACATGCTGATGAGTTGAAAGCTTGTGATTAAAATATTTTTACGTTTATACAAATTAAAACTGAACTGATATTTAAAGATAAAACATTCAACACGCTGATAAGTTAAACACTTGTGATTTAAAATATTTTTACGTTTATACAAATTAAAACTGGACAGATATTTAAAGATAAAACATTCAACACGCTGATAAGTTAAACACTTGTGATTAAAATATTTTTACGTTTATACAAATTAAAACTGAACTGATATTTAAAGATAAAACATTCAACACGCTGATAAGTTAAACGCTTGTGATTTAAAATATTTTTACGTTTATACAAATTAAAACTGAACAGATATTTAAAGATAAAACATTCAACACGCTGATAAGTTAAACGCTTGTTATTAAAATATTTTTACGTTTATGCATATTAAAACTGAACAGATATTTAAAGATAAAACATTCAACATGCTGCTAAGTTAAACGCTTGTGATTTAAAATATTTTTATATTCATACAAATTAAAACTGAACAGATATTTAAAGATAAAACATTCAACATTCTGATAAGTTAAACGCTTGTGATTAAAATATTTTTACATTCATAAAAATTAAACGTGGACTGATATTTAAAGATAAAACATTCAACATGCTGATAAGTTAAACGCTTGTGATTTAAAATATTTTTTCGTTCATCCAAATTAAAAGTGAAAAGATTTTTAAAGATTAAACTTTTAAGACGTTTTGCTTTTTTTCACCACAAACAAGGCGCATTATCGCCTGGATGTAGGGACTACTATTTGGGACTACTCCTAACAGTAGTAGTTCGGCGTCTGTACACATTAATTTAACTTAGAAAAAATATAGAATCATCAGCAAAGAAGTGGTGTGCTTTTGCTATTTGTAAGGTTATTAAGAAATATATAGGTCGAGGGAGTACAATTTCTTAATTTTATCAATCATTTTATTTAAAGCTACAATTACTATCAGTTCATCAGAACACATTCTATTAAATTACTTGTGAAACAAGTATAGGGGTGCAGCATTGTTGCAATGAGACAGATTGGAACTCATATGTAGTAGCAAGATCTTTTATAACAATTATGCTACAGTTATCCACTTTTATAGTAGCAGGATCTATTAGATTTGAGAAGCTTTTGTAACCTTGTCTAAGACAAGGATATTTATGGTAGTTTCGACCGAATGTGAGCTTTGTAGATCTCTAGTATACTCTCAGTAAAAAATAAAATACAAGCAGTATTGAGAAAACCCTTCCTTTTTACGTTTATAATTTTCTCAAATCGTTTTCCAATGTATTTTATAATTAGTAAACTAAAAAAACGTACTGATATTTAAAGACATTAACATTAGCCCATTGGCAAGTAAAACGTGTGTAGTTCACAAGAATTTTTTATTCAGATTAATAAAGTGATATATTTCTTCAAACAAACTTTAGATTAATATGATTGTTAAATTGAAAAATATATCAGAAAAATATAAGTAAAACAAAGTTAAAATATATAGAATTTCACTGTAGGTTTTTAACTAAATTAGTCTTTTGGGTCTATAAACAAGCACATATTTAGTAAATGTTTCAATATTTTTAATAATTTGTATATTCATGTATCAATTATTACTGGAAGACGGCAAAAACCTATATGCAATAAATACTTTTTTGTGGTAATTTACTCCTATTGTAATATTAAGATACGTGTATTTATATATATATATATATATATATATATATATTGTAATATTGTATATATATATATATATATATATATATATATATATATATTGTAATATTGTATATATATATATATATAAATATATGTATGTCCTCGTATGATGAATTTAAAAAACAATGCTGGATACAATTTCAACATATCTTAAGCAAAACCTCAATCGATTGGCTCTGTGTCAAGTTAAAAATATTTTATTACTTTTTAAATATATCTCATAGATTTTAGATTAAATTAATGAGAAAGTTGTGACTTAAACCTAATATGATTGACTACAACAAACGGAATAAAAATATATGAATGCCAATACTAAAAATATTGAATTTCTACAATTTTTTGCAGATGTTCCCGATTGAACCCTATTAGTGAAGTTCAATGGATTTTCATTTTTTAAACGTCATCATATAAACAGTTATTACCTTATTTGAGAGAGTACAGCGACAGTCAGTGGGAAGATTTAATAATGTTAATCAAATTTGCTTCAACATCTATGAACGAGGACACATAAAGACCAAGCTACAAGAAAATACAGATAGCAGGTATAAAAGGGGAACAGCATCTATTGTTTGAATAGCCATCCGATATAAATTTAAATCTTCTTGTTCTCTTAAAAATAAATGAAGTAAAATAAAACAGAATAATTGCCCTTAAAGAAGAGGTCAGCATTTAAAAAAGATTTCTTGGTTAAAAAATATGAGATATCTGGAAAATGTTTGGCATCTAGTATGATATTCAATCTTTAGCTTTACAAAGCTTGTGCAGTGTGTGGGCATTCTTTCCTGAAAAATCTAAGTTAGTAAGACATGCATTCTTGTGAAGTGATCTAGTGGCTGCTGGACCTTAATAAGTGGTAACCACTTTGTAAGAAAATAAAGTCTGTGGACATTCTTGTTTTCGCCAATTATCGTTAGTTAAACATGAAAAATCATACTGAGGAAAAGCACATTCTTGTGAAGTTTGTGGTTATTAATGTTCTTACAAAGCATTGTTAGTTGACACAGAGAGAAATCACACTGCAAAGTCGACATCGTTATAAAGGTTGTGGGTATTTTTCTTCTCCAAAAATAAATTTCTTGACACATGGAAACTCATTCTGGACAAAAGCCACATTATTGTGATGTTTGTGGGCATTGTTATTTTAACAAATCAGATTTAATGATGCATATGAAAACTCACCCTCGGCAAAAGCCACATAGTTGTGAAGTTTGTGGATATTCTTGTTCTAAAAAATCATCGCTACTGATACATTTGAGAACTCACACTGGGGAAAAGCCACATGCTTGTACAGTGTGTAGGTATTCCTCTTCTGACAAATCAACGTTAGTGAGACATATGAGAACTCACACAGGAGAAAAGCCACATTATTGCGAAGTGTGCGGATTTTCTTGTTCTCGAAAATCATCATTAGTGATACATATGAGAAGTCATACCGGCGAAAAGCCATATTCTTGTGAAGTGTGTAGGTATTCTTCGTCTGACAATTCATCCTTAGTGAAACATATGAGAATACACAAAGGAGTAAAGCAACATTTTTGTGAAGTGTGTGGATATTCTTTTTTCCAAAAATCAGACTTAATAGTACATATGAGAACTCACACAGGGGAAAAGCCACATTTTTGTGATTTTTGTCGATATTCTTTTGCTCAAAAATCAAATCTAGTGAACCATATGAGAACTCACTCTGGGGAAAAGCCACATTCTTGTGAAGTGTGTGGGTATTCTTTTTCTCAAAAATCAAATTTATTGACACATATGAAAACTCACACTGGTGAAAAACCACATTCTTGTGAAGTGTGTGGATATTCCTTTAATCAAAAATCAAACTTAGTGAAACATATGACAATTCACACAGGGGAAAAGCCACATTCTTGTAAAGTTTGTGGATATTCAACTTCTCGTAAATATTTGTTAGTATCCCATATGAGAACTCACACTGGGGAAAAACCACATTCTTGTGAAGTGTGTGGATATTCTTTTTCTCAAAAATCAAATTTATTGACACATATGAGAACTCACACCGGTGAAACTTGTTCACCAAAAGAGCTGTCATGTCTTCAAAAATAACAGCTCTTTTGGTTAACAACAAATGTCCCCTGGAAAACCCAATAAAATTCCCACAATAGACCTACTCAAACAACAACCACCAACTTTACCATCAGAACCCATCCAACTGTCCCAGGACATGCCCAGATCTCCTGAAACTTCTGTGCCACTGGAGTCTCTGGCTGACATAACACCTGCTTTCACAAACTCTCTGCATAACCCCACAAACACCAACACAGGAATCTACATCACCTACCAGGATATCATCACCTGCATCACCACCACAATCACCTAAATACCCACCACCATCAATTGTACTCCCAGAAGCAGATGATGAACAGTTAGCTTTGGAGGAGGTGAGTTGTATGAGAATGAAGGACAGACCACGTTTGTCCAAGATCCAAGCTGCTGGAAGAGCAAAGACTGTTATAGCCAAAGTTAACATCGCTCTCAAGAGGCTAATTCCAACAGCAGTAACGCTCACAGAACTCAATCATATCACATATGCAGCTGGACTCTACATCGACAGAAAAATTAATGCTCGAACATTCAATCACACTCATCGAATAGGGCCCAGAGTCTCTAGACAAACACCTCACTAGAAGACCAAGCTACAAAAACAACTGAACCTCTGCAGGAAGGAACTAAGCCAAATAAAACAGTTCCTTGCAGATCCCTCGGTACAGGGTCGATTTTAGACCACCATAAAAAAACTGTACCAAATACCACCATGAGAAAATTGAGGGATTACATAATATAGCTAGGGAGTTGGAGGGAAAAATACCAGTACTTTCCCAGAGAATTAAAAACCAGAACAAGATCAACTCCCAGATTCAAAACAGGCAGTTTAAAACAAACCAAAGGACTTTTTACAGGCAGATGATAAGGGACACCATTACTGTAGATAGTCTGCCTGCAGAGGAAGCCCTGCAAAACTATTGGAGGCCTCTATTTGAAACAGAAGGCAAATATAATCAAGAGGCCCAGTGGATTAAAGATATTATTAGGCTCAATGAAACCAAGCCTCAGATGCCAGAACCAGTCATAACTCCTGGTATGATAACAAGAAAATTGGCACAATTATCCAACCACAAAGCACCTGGCATCGACAATGTCTAAAACTTTTGGCTGAAGCAATTGACTGAACTCCACCACCACTACAGTGATTGCTTCAGTAGGATGCTAAGAGATGAAGAGGCAACACCACCCTGGCTGACAGAAGGGGACCCCAGCCTCATACCCAAGACCAAGGAGACACAATGGCCAAATAAATACAGGCCAATATGCTGCCTTACAACTACCTACAAGTTTTTTACTGGTCTGAAAGCCGATGGTATATATGACCATCTATCTTCTGGGACCTACCTTGAAAAAGAGCAGACAGGGTGCAGAAGAAAATGCCTCAGTACCAAAGACCAGCTATTAATCAACAAGACCATCCTAGAAGACTGTAGGAAGAGACACAAAAACCTGAGCATGGCATGGATTGATTACCAGAAGGCATTTGGCAGCGTGCCACACTCATGGCTACTTCGGTGCCTTGAGTTATACAAGACCCACCCAGTAATTATGCAAACACTGGCTGCTCACTTTCCGATGTGGAAAACCACAATATCATTTAATCACAATGGAGGAAAGACCATCATCCCTGAAGTAAAAATCAAGAGGGGAATATTCCACGGTGACAGATTATCTCTCTTACTCGTCTGTATGGCAATAGACCCACTAAGCAAGCTCCTTATTAAGAATCCGAGCACCTAAAATTTGAGTCAGGGACACCATCAAGATCCAAGCAAGAGAATAAACCATCCGCTCTTCATGGATGACCTGAAGCTGTATGCTAGCTCTGACACTGATCTGCACCAGCTTATGCAGGTAGTACACACATTCTCCAGTGACATTGGAATGAAGTTTGGCCTGGATAAATGTGCCAAGTGTACACTCAGAGCTGGGATAAGACCCACACAAAATATGCAGCCTTATGAAAACATCGACATCAGGGATCTAGAAGAGCACGAGCCTTATAAGTACCTTGGCATTGAGGAAAACGAGAACATACAGCATGCCAAGACGAGGGAGAAGATTAGTAAAGAATATGTACGCCGGGTTAGGAAAATATGCAAAACACAGCTCACCAATAAAAATAAAATTACTGCCATCAACCAGCTTGATATGCCAGTAATAACATACAGCTTTGGTATCATTGACTGGTCACAAAAATACATCAACTGGCTAGATGTAAAGACATAGAAGCTACTAACACTTCATAAAATGATATATAGAAATCAGTGTCTACCAAGGCTGTATTTGCCCAGAGGAGAAGGAGGTCTGGGACTCTCAGAGATCAATCATCAACATAGGGCAACTATTGTGAGCATCGGTCAGTATCTGAGAAGCTCCCAGAATGACACCCTCTCAATAGTATACGAACATCAAGAGACAAGAGCCAGCAGAACAACATCAGTCACCCAGCTGGCTAAGCATTTTGGTCAGGGTTGTCTCTCAGATGAGGACGAAACACCAAACAAGTGTGCCACAGAAATAGCAAGAAAGAGCCGGCAGAAATATACCGAGACCTTTCAACAAATGAACCTTAAAGAATGGGACCAACATCAGTGTGCAAAGTATTTTGGGGGGGAACTCTCTCAGGAATACATAGATAAAGAAGGTTCCTTGGAATGGCTCAAAAGGGGAGCCCTCCACCACGATCAGGAAAGGGTCATAATGGCTGGTCACGACCAGGAATTGATGACCAATGCATTCAAGAAGATGGCAAGGATCAGTAATGACAATAAATGCAGGTTCTGCCATACAGAATTGGAAAGTGTTGGTCATCTGATATCAAGTTGCAAAGTTCTAGGGGATGGCTACTAAACAGTGAGACATAATGGAGTATGTAAGTACCTCCACTGGACCATCTGTAAAAAATTAAACATCCAGTGTAGCAGCAAGTCCTGGGAACATTAACCTGAAAGAAGAGTTGGAAATGACTTATATACCATACATTACGACCATGTAATACCTACAGCCACCTACCTTGAAAATGCTGCTGTGAAACCTGACATAGTTATATGGAATAAGTCAGGGAGAATTGCAACCTTGATTGAAGTGAGTGTTCCTAATGATGGCGGTCTGAACAGAGCTGAAAGAGAGAAACAGACCAAATACCAAGGTCTCATGTATGATATGAAAAAAAACTGGAATCTTAAGGCGATATCAATCATACCAGTTATCATAGGTGCCACAGAGCTTATGAAGAACCTGAAGTCCTACCTAACTTATATTCCTGGTGAACCAAGTGCAAAAGAGATCCATACAATTGCACTTAGGGGAACAGCGAGGATACTAAAAAGAGCTCTCGGTTAGTTTCAATAAAAGGCGGGGCAATGTTGGCAGCTGTTTTGGCTGTCCCATACACAACATTACAATCTTCAAAGGACGAAAAATAAAAAAAAGAGAGAAAGTGAAACTTGAATGCCTACTAAACACTATCCTCGAGTGTCTAAGGTCTCTCTCTCTACAGGGGTTTGTCAGAACACCCTGGCATGAGGATATTTTTCCTAGCAGTAAACCCTGACCTAATATTCAAAATCACATGGTATTCCCTGGCCAAATAAGATCTCACTATGGCTAACTCACTTTAGCTTTTACGAGAAATGGTTCAAATTCTCCAAGTGATGTTACTTCAAGTAATAAAACACAGCTGGATACTCCACCAGATTAGATAAATTCTAGTCCTTTGATCCATTAAGATGAAGAGATCAAAGCAATTCAGTAAGACCAACAGACTAAAACGAAAGATATACTACAACATATGAAAATGGTTTATTGGCGAGAGGAAAATTATGTTCTCAAATTCTTTACTAACTCAGTGTTTGAGAGATAAAGAACTTTAATGGAACATTCGAATATCTATGTATCTCATATAGAGTTCAAGTGTTAGCCCCAAGTAGTAGGCTCCTTGATTTCTGAGAACTTCGACTGAAGTAAGACAAAACAAGTTAAAAACCATATGATTGTGAACTGTATGAATATTCATATTCTGAAATGTCAAAGTTTGTAAGACATGAATTCATACTGTGAAAAAGCCACAAGCTTTTGATATTTCCGAATCATCGTTAGTCAAAGATATGAGAACCTACAATTGGGAAAGGCCACATTCTTGGTAAGTTTGTGGATATGTTTGTATTGAAAAATCAAATTTTTTAAGACTTTGGAACTCACACTAGGAAAAATCACATTCTTGTGAAGTGTGTGGATATTCTTTTTCTGAAACATTAAAATAAGCCAGGAGTATTTACCCAGGAAAAGCCACAAGCCTTTGATATTTGTGTATATTCATGTTTTTAAAATTAGACATAGTGACTCGTATGTCATAAGATTAAATTAGGCATACAAGAATCACACAAAAGAAAAGGTCACATGGTGGAGAAGTGTGTGGTATTCATATTCTGAAAAATAGATGTAAGATATATAAGAACTCACCCTGGGGAAAAACCATACTCCTCTGAAATCTATAGATATTCCTGTCCTTAGTGAAGCATATGAGAACTCACACTTTGAAATTTAATTTCATGAAGAACAATGCATTCTCTAGGGAGCAGATTTCCAATATGACCAGAGACATCTGTGTGATGGTTGAAGAAATAAACAACCCCGTCCCATTTTGAAGAACCCGCCTTTACTTTACTAACTGACATGGTGTCACCAATCTCAAGCAATATTATTGTCACATATGTAAATATTCTTCCCTTTAATCAAATTTAGTGAGACATAAAAATTCACACTAGAAAGGCAATTGTATTGTCAGATGGCATCTACACTGTATGCCACAACCAAGTATGTAAATACCTCCATTGGAAAATCTGGAGAGATGCAGTTTGGAGAATCGTCAAACGTTTGTAAACATGAACCACCACCGATAACATCAAACGAAAATGTGACCGTGTTCTATGACAAAGACATACAGGCGGGCAGATACATAAAAGACAAGGTCATCAAACCAGATATTGTAATATGGAACAATCCTGAAAGAAATGCACTCATTATTGATGTCACTGTCCAAGTGATTTTATCCTGAACGGCAAAAGAAAAATATATCAGACCTACAGAATCGTTTTTAAAATTACATGACCATTTACAGGAATCAACATTATTACATTTATGATATGAAAAATAATCTTAAGTAATACTTGGAAACAATCCCTGGCAGATTAAGCTGGCACGAAATACAGATAGCAGCCATAAAAGAAACAGCATCTATTCTTAAAAGAGCTTTCAGATGTAGATTCAGTCATCATTAATTCAAGTGTTAGCCCCAGGTCAGGGCCCCTCAAAATCTTACAATTAACCAATGTAATATAATACAAAATGAAAAAAGCCAAGTGTGTGGCAATACTTTGTCTGAAAAACTAAGGTTCGTAAGACATATGATAACTCAACCTTGGGAAAAGCCATATTCTTACGATGTGTGTGGATATTCTTATTTCAAAAATCAAACTTAGTGAGACATAATTACTGGCAATAGGGGAAAACAACATGCTTGTGAAGTGTGTGAATATTCTTGTTCTAGAAAAACAAAATTTACAGTCCCATGAGAATTCGTATTTATTCATATGAGATTTTTTTTACATAAAACAACCTTAGTATTGTTATCATAGAGTGAAATGTAAGAATATACTGCAATATGTTGAAGTTAACAATATGTAAAAGTAAAGAATTGTGTTTTATATTTTATAATATGCTACAATATGTAAAAGTAAAAAATTGTGTTAAAACGACATTGTTTCAGAAATATGTAAATATTATTTATTTTATATTTTATAATATGCTACAATATGTAAAAGTAAAAAATTGTGTTAAAACTACATTGTTCCTTAATATATAAATATTATTTATTTTAAATATAAATATTATTTATTTTATATTTTAAAATATGCTACAATATGTAAAAGTAAAGAATTGTGTTTTATATAACTCACAAACATGAAATGCCAGAGCCAAAAAATAACGTCTGGAATATAAAAGTAGTCTGTTATAATTTTTTGTATTCAGAAACAAATCTCACGAAATAGCAACGATCATTTTGTTTTTCCTCCTTTTATGAAGGTTGTTTATATGAAATGTTCAGTCTCACAAAATAAAAGTGATTTTTTCCTAACAAACGTGTCTTTGTTTAATTCGTGTCATTGTTATTTAGCATTTATTAAATACTAGCGGGAGTACACGGCATTGTCCGGGTGTTTGTAGGTGTGTGTGGTGTTAAATAAAAAAGAACCCGGGCGGGGGTGGGGGTTTAGGATCGAATCCGAAGCCCTGAGATGAAGTTTGAAAATAAAATCGGCCAGCCAGAATGAGTTATTGAAAGATGTTTGAATTTATTTAAGTAACAACCAAATTGACAGGTACGCGCCCGGAAGTCGTCGAGCGTTACGACGACGACATCAATGACCAGGTTTGTTTGTTATAAGTGAAGAACAAAAAAGAAAACAACGTTTTAATTAAGCGGGGGTGGGGGTAATCAAAACATCGAAAAAAAAGCACAAAATTCTAACGTAAGGCAAACGAACGATGAAAACAGAAAAACGAACACGTGAAAAATTGCTTAAATGAGCCTGTTTCGATATTAAAATTTAAACAATCGGTGGGTACCCGGGTATTTTTGGGTGTGTGGTCGGGGGGTGGATAACTGAAGTAAAAAAAAAACAGAAAAACGAATGTTATGTGAAAAATGGCTTAAATAACACTAGATCAATATTTAAATTTAAAAAATCGAAAAAAAAAGACATCTCACACCACGATTCGAACCCAAAACGCTTAGATAATGAACCAATGCGCTAATCAACTGACCTAACACGACGTCCATTAAATTTGTTCAGTTCTTCAACTATTTAAAGTAAATCAGGTCATGACGCCATCTGCCGCATGCGTAGAACCACTCGTAGTCACGAGAAGCCCATTTTTGTTGATCTCCCCTGTCGAAAATTGTCGATTTTGGGGTGAAAAAATTAACGTTTTTGGCCAATTTTTTGAGCGAAGGATGGGGCTTCAATATGATACCAAGTTTGTGCATTTTCGTCGTATCTGTCGAAAGTTTTTAGCAGACACACAAACATATATACATACATACATTTTCGCTTTTATGTATGTAGATTAATAGACATGAATACAAAATCGGGCACTTGACTAGTGCATCTCTCGACAAAGGTTTTGTTTCTAGGGCTATAGCTCTTGATATTTCAAAGACTTTGGATTGAGTATGATATAAAGGTCTACTTCACAACATGAAATAGCTGAAAAATGTCCCCTCAATTATTAAATCTTTTCTCTCTGATAGGCTTATAAGAGTAGTTGTTGATAGGCAGAAATCAGAAACTCATAGCATTAATGCTGGCGTCCCTCAAGGTTCCATCCTGCTCCCGACTCTCTTCCTAATCTTTATGAAGGATCTTTCAAATCACATTCGTAAACATTTATGCAGACGACACCGCAATGTATGGCAACACTTCAAAGGCCAGCAATGACTAAGATATTTCTGATTCTCTCTTCTGGTCTTGAGAACTGGAGATAAAGGTGTCTGGTTAATTTTAATGCATCGAAAATCAAGTTTCTCTCCTTTCATCATAATCGCCCTGACCTCAAATGAAATGAGTGACACTCGTCTTGATGAAGCTCCATGTCTTGACAATATTTCCGGACTAACCTTCACATGCATCAAATCTGTTGCTAATATCGCTGGTAAAATGATTGGATTAATCTACTGCTCCAGTAGGTATCTCACTGCTGATGTAATACTCTGAATGTATAAGAAACAGGTACGCCCTAAAATAGAGTAATGTACACGAGCAACTTGGTGCACGTGCTATCCAGCCTTGATAGAGTTATACCCGGCTTCAAAACCTTGTAGGTGATACCCTTTTTACTTCGCTGCAGCATCTTTCTCGCAGACGAGATGTTGCGAGCATGTCTCTGCTCTATCATTATTTTCATAGCGTGCTCGACTTAACTCCAATCTATGGTCCCCCACCCTTGCAAAATTTCATAAAAAACACTCTACTAGTTACAATCAATATTAGCGATTTCACCTACTATCTATCTCTGCCTAAACCTAAATGAAAAACAAAGCTTCTTTCCCAGAACTGCCCGCCTGTAGAACACTGTTTAATACAACATGTTAGTCTTCAATGCAAACAAGTTCTTGTTGAGCCATCCCTAGAAATAATTAAATTCTAACAAATTTACACCATTATTGATTACTGTCAAACCGCCTTATATTCATTAATTCTTATCCTCGTGTTGCCTTTGGACCTTGATAAGTGATGGATCCAGAGTAAAAAAAAATGCATGGTCTAAATTCCTTATTGTAAACCATGTTATGTTTTTTTATATTCACAGCTACCTTACAGTTTTTTTTTTTATCTGTCAAGACATTTATTTTTGTATTGTTAGACGCTAAATACCACATTTTGCAAGGGTGGGGGACTATAGATTGGAGTTAAGTCGAGCACGCTATGAAAATAATGTATACATTTTTTATAGGACATTTAAAAGCAAAAACAATAATCAGACACCCATCCACCTCTTTGTCATTCAACACAGAAAATCAGTCAATCCACCTATATATATATATATATATATATATATATATATATATATATATATATATATATATATATATATATATAAGGTGTCTAACTATCTAAGAAATTAGCTAGGGCTGTGGGATACTCTCAAAAAGGATGGATGGCTTAGCAAAATATAACAAATTTATTTATTTATATTCCTTGTTATTTCTTTTTTTTTTACAAAGTAGTCACCACTTATCAAGGCCCGGAGGCCACTCGAGGATAAGGGTTAATAAGCGTACAGTGGTCAATGGGACAATGTAATAATTGTTAGTAGTGGAAATTTTGTAAATTTGATTATTTAAGGCTCATCAAGAACTTGTTTATGTTGGACTTGAAGACGACCATATTATAGTCAGCTGGAAAGAAGGCCAAAGGAAGAGAGTTCCACAGGTGTGCAGTTCTAAGAAAGAAGCTTTGATCATGGAATCTATGATTAGGTTTAGGCACAGATAAAGAGTGGGGGAAGTATTGATAGTGTTTTCAGCAAGACGAGTGTTTCTCGTGAAAGTTTAGCAAGGGGGAACCATAGATTGGAGCTCAGACGAGCACTTTTCATGAAAATAACGATAAAGCAGAGACAGGCTCACAATGTCTCTTCTGTGAGATAGAGGTTGCAGGGAGGAGAAAAAGGATTCCTCCACTAGGCTATGAAGTCTGTTTTGAACTCTGTCAAGGCAGGATAAGTTCTTTCTAGCAGCGCCTGCCCAGATGTGGAAACAGTACTCAATCCTTGGACTTACCTGGCTCTTATATAGGTAGAGAGTTACATCAGCAGTGAGATATCAACTGGAGTGATAGAAAGATCCCACCATTTTCCTTGTATCCTTGGCAACAGATTTGATTTACGTGTTCCATTTCAGATCAGGAGTTACGGCCAAGCCCAGGAGCTTGTCAAAACATGGAGCCCCCTCAAGATCAGAGCTATTCATTTCAATTGATGCCAGATGGGGATCAGAACGTTGATGATGTAAAGACAGAAGTTTGGTTTTAAATGCATTAAAAGTAACCAACCACTTCTTTCCCCATTGTACTACACGCTCAAGATCAGAGGAGAGAGAATCAGAGAGACCTTGGGTCGTTAATGGTCTTTGACCATAAATGGTAGTGTCATCAGCATAAATGTCTACGAATTATCTAAGGATGTGATTTGGAAGATCATTGATTTAGATTAGGAAGAGAATTGGGTCCAGGATGGAGCCCTGAAGGACTCCAGCATTAATATTCCGAGCTTTTGATTTCTGCCCATTAACCACTACTATTATGAACCTATTAGACAGAAATGATTTAATAATTGAGTAGACATTACCATCTCCGTAACTGGAGATCTTGTGAAGTAGACCTTTATGCCATACTCTATCAAAGGCCTTTGATGTGTCAAGAGCTATTGCCCTAAAAATTAAGCCTCACTCAAGAGATTCGCTAATCCTATAGGATATAACCATAAGCACATCTGCTGTAGATCTAGCAGAACGAAAATCATATTGCGTGTCACTAAAAAGTTTATTTTTGCTGAGGTGGTAAAGTACTTCTCCATTTAACACAGATTCCAGCAATTTACTCATGACGCACAGGAGACCTATTAATCTGTACTGAGAGAGAGATGACCAATCACCTGAAATCTGAAATACAGGGCATACTAACGACGTTTTCCATGGTGTTGGGAAGCAATTTCCCTTAAGACAACGCTTAAACAGCTTTGTAAGTATGGGAGATAGTTTTGGTTGAAGCTTTTTGAGTACTATAATTGAAATGCCGTCAGAGACAGTTGCTTTACTGGAATCAAGGTTTTTGATTAGCTTGGCAACTTCACGCACAATGTTAGTTATGTTATTATGTTTTTATTACGTTACATTTTTAGCCCTTTTGACAATTGTGGGGTTATTTTTACGAGAGATTAAAATCTATAGGGTCCAACTCTTTTCCTAATCTTCATCAAGAATCTCCCAAACCACATTCTTAGATCATCCATAAACATTTATGCAGACAATACCACAATTTTTAGCAACACTTCAAAGGCCAGCAATATCAATATATTTTGTATTCTCTCTTCTGATCAAAAGAGCGCGGTGCAGTGGGGAAAAGGTGGCTGGTTAATTTTAATGCATCGAAAACCGTCTGTCTTTTCATTATAATCGCCCTGACTCCATCGCTACCCAATTAACAAGCTTCTGGGACTGACCTTCACTCCTAATTTGAAATTGAACACATACATCAAATGTGTTGCCAATATCGCTGGAAAAATGGTTGAATTACTCTACCTCTCCAGTAGGTATCTCACTGCTGATATAATACTCTATCTCTATAAGAGACAGGTACGCACTAAAATAGAGACCTGGATAGGAGCTGCTTGGCACAACCTTTTCAGCCCTGGCTTCAAAACCTTGTAGGTGATACCCTTTTCACGTCCCTGCAACCTCTTTCTCACAGACGATGTATTGCGAGCCTGTCTCTATTCTATCGTTATTTTCATAGCGTGCTCGACTTAACTCCAATCTATGATCTCTGCTTACAAACTTAACCCCCCCCCCCCAAAAAAAAACAAAAAAAAAAAAACACTCGATTAGCTACAATCAATATTATCGATTTTCCCCCACTCTCTATCTCTGCCTAAATCTAAACGCAAATCCCATGAAAAAAACTTCTTTTCCCAGAACTAACTGCCCACCTGTAGAAACCTGTTGAATAAAACATGATAGCCTTCAAATCCAATGTAAACAAATTTTTGTTGAGCCGTCACAATAAATAATTTACACCATTAATTATTACTGTCATACCACCTTTACAGTCATTAATTTTTATCCTCGAATGGCATCCGGACCTATATAAGTGGTAACTCCCAAGTAAAAAGAAAATGCATGGCCTAAGTTCCTTATTTCGCTGTTCGTGCGATTCCTTATTCGAGTTGTTTATGTGAAATATTTAGTTTTTAAATTTTTAATATGAGGATTATTTGGATTATTCGAACTATTGTTCTCATTTTTTTTTTTTACACGGTGGTCTCCACTTTTAAAGGCCCGGAAGCCACTCAGGGATAAGAGTTATTGCAAGTACAGTACGTTACTGTGGAGATTTATTGAAGTGTTTACTTAAGGGGGCGGTTCATTAGGAATTTGTTTACGTTGGACTTGAAAACATCCTGGTTGTAGTCAGATGGGAAGCAGGCAGACGGAACAGAGTTCCACAGGCGTGCAGTTCTAAGAAAGAAGCTTTGTTCATGGAATCTATATTTTGATTTCGGCACAGATAAAGAGCGGGGAAAGTTTTCCACAGTGGATTCAGCTAGACGGGTGTTTTTCGTGAAAGATTGGCGAATTGAATGTTAACAGTAGTTCGACTAATTCAAATAATAATGAAATGTTTAGTCTTAAAAAAACTCATTTTAATCTTCATATATTTTATTTTTTAATGATTTGGACACGCGAAAGAGAAATTTACTAACGAAACACTCAAATTATTTTCAAATATAATCTAGACTTGAAAGGAAAACAATTTGGCGCTCTAAGAAACGGACATTTTTATACGAGGAAGAAAATAATGATTACACCGTATTACGATGACCTAAATCCATTGTTGTTTAGCAGTGAAGTTTCTCTTAAAATAATTTCACGTTTAAATCGTGTTTTTCATCTTTTACTTTCGATTCTTTTATATTTTCATATATTTCATCTCTTAATGAATTGGACACACAGAACAAAAGTTGTATCCATCGATTAAAGAATTCCTAAAAAAATCAAAACAAAATTTCTGTTTTGAACAACAAAAGAACAAAGAATTCAACTCGATATTTTTTTTTCGCATTTAATTCCTGCAATGAAAGGTAAGTTTCTTTTTCTTTTTTGTTTTAAAATAAACTTAAATATTAAATTACGTTTATTTATTTGGCGCTTGTACAGTTTAGTGAAGACATTAAAAAAATGAAAATATTGAAAAAAAGTTATATTGTACGTACTCGTTATAGTCTGAAGTTCTCTGAAAAAAAAATTTCACTTAATTTCATCAAGTATTTTTTTTTTATTTTACAGCGAAAAAACAATTTGTGGCAAGACTGGAGTTTAGGTGGAAAAATAATCTCGAACCCTTTATCACATAAAAGGAACTAATTTCCCTAATCACCGGTGGTACGTTACTATGTCAATAATATATAAACAATATTGGTATTTCAGAAGTTGTTTTGGAAAACAACTTTTTAAAAAAAAACAACTTCTTTTTATATTGCAATTAATTAAAATAAAAAAGGTTTTCGTAGGTTACAATTATGAAGAGTTCTATTCATATTTAAATGTCTTATATGTTCCGTGTTGTTTTTTTTGTTTTTTTTACACAATGAATACCTTTTTTAATGAAGGTACTAGTGCAGAGAGTGATCCGTCCGCGCTATTTTTTAAAAATCGTATTTCCAAGTTTAATTAAAGTTTTATGTTTTTTATTCAATTGTAAGGTTGAAGTATAGAATAGGTACAAAACACTCTCCCCTCCCCATATTAAGAATGGCTTTTTAAATATAACGTTATTATTTACGTCCGGATCGGCGATCCGGCGGATCGCTCTATGCACTAGTACCTTAATGATAAACAATACATAAATAGAAATAATAAATTATCAGACTTTTTAAAGTTTAAGTTTAAACAATATTTTTTTAATTAAAAATTGAATCGCGTGATTATTATTAAATTACATGAGTAGTTATAAACGATATAAATTAATATTAAACACGCGTAATCTCTTGCAATTTATTATTTCTCTATTTCAAATTTAAATTTATTAATTATAAAACCTTCGGTACTTATGTATTTTTGTTACCGTGCTAAAAAAAAAAAGGGTGCTTAAGATATCGTGGAACGTTCTGTTTAAAATAAAAAAAAATGTTGTTTAAAATAAAGAAGTAAAAAATGAGAGAAGAAAGATATCGTGAAAAAAAGATCGTGAAACGTTTTAAAATAAATAAGTAAAAAGTTATGCTTCTTTAAGTTGTTTTCAAAAACAACTTCTGAAATACCTATATTATTGACATAGTAACGTACCGCACGGCGCACCGGTGATTAGGGAAATTAGTTCCTTTTATGTGATAAAGGGTTCGAGATTATTTTTCCACCTAAACTCCAGTCTTGCCCAATTTGTTATGATACCGAACAAAAGGTTCGATTTTTAGGAAGAAAACCTAGTAATAAAGATGGGGAGGGAGTGTCGGCGCCTTAACTGGAGTTATCTCTCTTTGGCGTGTTCAACAAATTTCGTAATGGCTGACTTCAACGTGCTCTCATAAAAACGTGTTTTTCTGCTGTAAAATAAAAACTACTCAATCAAATTAAATGAATTTTTTTATCGGAGATCTTCAGTCCAAAACAGATACGTACAATATAACCTTTTTTTGTTCCGATATTTTCATTTTTTAATGTCGTTACTAAACTGTACAAGTGCCAAAATTAAAAATCTACGTTTGTTTTACTACGACATTCAAATGCCTTAAAAATATCAGCAAATAAGGAATATAAAAATATATGTAAGAGTTAAGAGTGGGGGATCACTTTCATATCTTTTTTTTTTTTTTTTTTCGATATTTTCATTTTTTAATTTCTTGACTAAACTGTACAAGTACCATTTATTTTGCAATCCAATACAGTACAGATATTGATTCTATATGTTTCATAACACGTGAATAAAAGTATAAATCTGCGATTTAAAAATCTGGTAAAATTCACCTTTCGTCTTCCTTTGTTTACAAAGCAATTTGAAGGAAGTGACGTCAGACATATTTTTAGCTACGGATGACCAAAACTGTATAGAATGAACCTTTTTTATTTTATTTTTTTTTTTTTAAGAAGTTTTATTCAAACAGTCTTTATTTGAACTCAATGGACTGTTTTTATTATTATTATTATTATTATTATTATTATTATTATTATTATTATTATTATTATTATTATTAATTAACTGTTTTTTCGCCATTAATATGTTTATGAACGTGTACCTAACTTTTATAATAAAAGTTAGGTAAACGTCGATGTCGAAATTTTAATATTAAAGTTAGTTTTATTTAAAAATAAACAAGGTGTTTTTTTTTAAATTACATTATAAGCTTTATTTGAACTTTTTAACAAATTTTTACATAAAAAATAAAATTGTAAATTGGTTTATCATTTTATTGAATAAAATTTCAAAGTGATCAATGAAGAAAAAAATTATCTCGAAAAGAAAAAACACCTCATTTTTTTTTTGTTTTTTTTAAAATAAAACTAACTTTAATTTTAAAATTTCAATGTTTGGAAAACAGTCCATAATATATATTTCATTATAAAAGTTCTATTTTTGTTTGATAAAAAGAATAAAACGGTTCATAAAAAAAACAGTCCATTAAGTTCAAATAAAGACTGTTTGAATAAAACTTAAAAAAAAAAAAGTTTCATTCTATACAGTTTGGGTCATCCGTAGTTAAAAATATGTCGGACGTCACTTCCGCCAAATGGCTTTGTAAACAAATAAATAATAAAAGGTTTTATCGAAAAATATACAATATTTTTTTAAAATCGGTTTTCTTTAAAAAAAGATTTCATGAAATTCAATGAATTTTAACTTAATCTAAATCTAATAAAAAATATATAAATATCAGAAAAATCGCTTGCCTATATAAAATACTAATCAATGGATGCTTCCATTTTTCATTAATGAGAATTTGTCTATATTTATATTTTATATTCCATGAATTTTTTAAATAAAATAATTTTTTAAACAACTATTTGAAAAGACTGTCATTACGTAAGTATTAACCGGTGTTAGCGAAGCAGTGTTTGTTCCTGTTTTGAAATATGGATGGATAAAAGGACGTAAAAACAACACATACACGTGAGCCTGCAAGCCTTGTGCATAAAGAAATATGTGTCATGGTATATGAAAAATAATCACATTTCACTTATCAGTTTTTGCCTTAAAAAACACTCAACAAATTTTTGATTTTTTTTCTTCTCTCAAAGAAATACATGAGTTTTTGATTTGATATATTTATTTCTTCTTTTTCGAGTGATTTTTCTTTTAAATATCTTAAAAACATTAAATGAAATAGAAAAAATTGTCGCAATTCTACGAAATTTTCTGGACAATATAACAAGATTATAAGGTTTCACTTTAAAACAAACAAAAAAATTCAACGTGATTTAAAAAAAAAGGTTTTAAACTTTAGACTTTACAGGTAAATTTGTAAATAACTATTCTTTTTTATTTTAAATTAGCTTATTTTATTTATTGATTTTTTATCTTCAATTTGTGATATATAAATTTGAGGTTAGAAAATTAATTATTTTCATTTGAATAGACATTTCGAAATGGAGATGAATTAAAAAAAAACGGTTGTCTAGAATATTATATTTGGTTTATTGGAAAGAGCATAAAATTTAACATTGAACCTGAAAATATCGTAAAAATTGAACCAATAGAAAAATTTTGATAGATTTTTAAAGTTTAAAAATTGAAAAAAAATTAACTCATAAAATTCAATTGGTTTCATTATGTAAAAAAAAAATGGCTGCATGAACGCGCGCAGGCACTTTATAAATACTGTGTTTTAAAAAATAAAAAATAATATTTCTATTATTTTTTAAACAACTTTAATAATTTATTTTGGAAATATATTCATTAAAGAAAATAACCCACTTTAAAAAGAGAAATTATGAGTTTTTATATTTTATTCACAGTTTTGTGTTAGTGGTGTCAAAAATTCTGACACATCTAGCGCACGATCTGTAACAGAGACTATTTATTAAGTAAATTTACAACTGTTTGAAAGCTGTTGTCTCTTTTGTGCAGTGGGTAGAGTCAGCGATTACTAACATATTTTGTGTGTGTGTGTACGTTATATTCCGATATTCTTTACTTTTAAATGTTATGCAATAATTATACAAGAATATTTTTATATAAAAAATACAGAAAAATGTTTTTGCTGTACATAACAAAATGTCATATTCCAAATATATAGGACTAGCGGGGGGGGGATACCCGGCGTTGCCCGAGTGTTTGGAAGTGTGTGTGATCGGGCAGGGGTTGAGGGTGATAATCAAAACATAAGAATAAGCAAAGTAAAAAAACAAAAAAGAAAACAGAAAAACGAACGTTAAAACTTATCTGAAAAATAAAGTAAGCAGTGTGTGTGTGTGGGGGGGGGTGTTAATCAAAACATCGAAAAAAAAACTAACGTAAGGCAAACGAACGATGTTAAATGTAAAAATCGAAAAACAAAAACAAAAAAGAAAACAGAAAAACGAACGTTAAAACTGCTTTTAAAAATCTGAAAAATACCCCCCCCCAAAAAAAAAAAACATGTGAAAAATGGCTTAAATAAGCCTGTTTCGATATTAAAATTTAAAAAATCGGTTGGTCAGGGGTGGGGGTTATGAAAACGTGAGAATAAGCGAAGTAAAAGAAGAAAACAGAAAGCGGGGGGGGGGGGGAGTACCCGGGGGGGGGGGTAATCAAAACATCGAAAAAAAAACACAAAAACTAACATGAGAAAACAAAAAGGAAAACAGAAAAACGAATGTTAACCCCCCCCCAAAAAAAACACGTGAAAAATTGCTTGAATAAGCCTGTTTCGATATTAAAATTTAAAAAGTCGGTGGGTACCTGAGTGTTTTTGGGTGTGTGTGGTCGGTCGGGGGTGTTAATGAAAACCTAAGAATAAGCGAAGTAAAAAAAAAGTAAAAAATCGAATGTTGCATGAAAAATGCCTTAAATAACACTGGTTCAATATTTAAATTTAAAAAATAAAAAAACCCATCTCACACCACGATTCAAACCCAAAATGTTTAGATAATGAACCGACGCTCTAACCAACCGAGCTAACACGACGTACATGAAATTTAGTCAGTTCTTCAACTATTTAAAGTAAATCAGGTCATGACGTCATCTGATGCATGCATAGAACCGGTCGTCGTCATGAAAGGACGGTTTTTGTTGACACCCTCCTCTGGAAAATTTTCGATTTCGGGGTGAAAAAATTAATGTTTTTGGCCAATTTTTCGATATTTTTCGGGCGAAGGATGGAGCTTCAATATGATACCGAGTTTGTAAATTTTTGTTGTCTGTCGAAAGTTTTTAGCGGACACACAAACACACATACAAACATACATATATACACACATTTTTGCTTTTATATATATTTTTTTATATATATTGGCTTATTTCTTATATTCCAATAATCACGTAAGTAGATCCAGTAATGAAATTTTGTATTGAATTCACTTGTAAACTGATTAAACGATCATTATGAATTTTATTTATGTATAGATAATTATATATTTCTATTATTGGATTCACTCCTAAACTAATTAACCGATCATTATTAATTATAAGGATGTGTATATGTTTATATATTTGTATTATTGGATTCAATCCTAAACTAATTGACTGATTATTATTAATTTTAATTATGTGTGTATGATTATATATTTCTATGTATTGAATTCACTCCTAAACTAATTAACCGATCATTATGAACTTTAATTATGTGTATATGTCTGTATATTTGTATGTATTGGATACACTACTAAACTAATTAACCAATCATTATAAATTTTACGGATGTGTAAATGCTTATATGTATGTGTGTGTATTGGATTCATTCCTAAACCAATTAACCGATCATTGTGAATTTTAATTATGTGTATATGATTATATATTTCTATGTATTAGATTCACTCCTAAACTAATTAACCGATCATTATGAATTTTAATTATGTGTATATGATCATATATTTTATGTATTAGATTCACTCCTAAACTAATAAACCGATCATTATGAATTTTAATTATGTGTATATGTTTTTATATATATGTTTTTATATATATGTATGTATTGGATTCACTCCTAAATTAACCGATCATTATGAATTTTAAGGCTATGTATATGTTTATATATATATATATATATATTGGATTCACTCCTAAATTAACCGATTATTATGAATTTTAAGGATGTGTATATGATTATACGTTTCTATTATTGGATTCACTAATAAACTAATTTAAGCATCATTATGAATGTTTAGTATATGTTTATATATTTGTATGTAATGGATTCACGCCTAAACTAAGGACGCGATTATTATGAATTTATATTATGTATATATAATTATATAATTTTGTGTCTTGGATCCATTCCCACACTAATTAACTGATCATTATGAATTATATGTAATGTATGTGTTTGTATATGTCTATAGATGTCATATTCCAAAAATCACGTACAATGGTCACTAAGTTTGTTAAAGCATTTATGTATACAAGGGATTTTATCCACGTAGTAAGACACTTGTACAGTATAGTATTCATAGGAAAAACTTATGTAAAATCATCGAGTAGTTTCATTTTTATATTAGAAATAAGGTACTTTCACAGTATTCTACCCCAGAAATAATGTACTTGTGCAGTATAGTATTCACATGAAAAAACAAAGAATATCTTACCTGTGACGTACATAAGTTATTAAAACCGTAAATTTCGTTAAATATTCGAGTAGTATGACTTACATATGAAAAACAATGTACTATTCACTATAGCACCCATATTAAAAACAAATTCTTACCCCCTAACGTACAGAAAATTTAGCATAAGAGAAAATTTCATAAATGTATTGCGTTCGTTCGTTTTTAAATAAGAAAGGAAAGGTACTCGTACAGTATCTTACACAAGAAATAAGGTACTTATATAGTATAGTACCCATATTGAAAACAAAGGAAATGTAATCAAAACTGAAAATCATGTAATATATTCGAGTTGTATGACATTTATATAAGAAATAAGGTGCTTCTTTACTATAGCACTCTGATGTAAAAACAAACTCTCACTTGTGACACACGGAAAAGTTAGCACAAGAGAAAATTATGTAAAATTATCAAGTAGTTTCATCTATATCTTAGAAATGACGTACTTGTACATTATCCCACCCGAAAAAATAAGGTACTTTTGCAGTATAGTACTCATATGAATAAACAAAGAAAACCATACTCGCATAAAAGTTATTAACACCGAAAATTATTATATATATTCGGGTAGTATGACTTTTAAATGAGAAATAAGGTGCTTCTCCACTATAGCAATCTGATGTAAAAACAAACTGTGACATACAGAAAAGTTAGCACAACAGAAAATTATGTAAATTATTTAAAATACCCGCCCTAGAAAAGGAAAGTTTTTTCCATATACGTGCTGTAAATTTCCTGTCCAAGGGAAGGTACAATTATTTCATGCAAATAATACCCGTCCTAGGATAGGTAAAATATTCTTTTGCTCAAGATGGCAAATGATACATAGACATCAAAAATTCCTCTATCCTAAGAATAACAGGCATGTTCAAAATTTTCTCATTGTCTTATACGGTCCCGAGCATGTATATATATATGTTATACTGGCCCTCCTTGAACAGAGGAATTTACACCGATTAGCACTATAAAGAGCACTAGAACTTTCAACACCAGTGAGAGAGATGCGACTGCAATTCAACATGCTTTCCTATCTTTGTACATTATTGTTAATACACTTGTTTGTTAACTGGAGCTCGACTGGATTGTTTTTATTTTCACTGTTGTTCCACGACACAACAATATATATATATGTGTGTGTGTGTGTGTGTGTGTGTGTGTGTGTGTGTGGCTAGCTATCTAAGAACTTTCGTAGGGCCATGAGATGCTTTCAAAAGAAAGGAGGGCTTAGTAAAATATAAAAATTTATTTATTTATATTCTTTGTTATTTCTTTGGAAAATTTGTTTATGTTAGTTAGGCAGATTTCTGATTTTTTAGCTCCAAAACTATGCAAATTTAGCCATTTTTTCTATTTGACAAGCAGGCACCATGAGACGGGGGATCTATCTCCTATTTTTTTTAAATAATAGTTATCAGCATATACGAATACAATACATAGTTCTTTGTTTACTAAAGGCGAATAGGAAAGGCGGTGTAGATACATTTTCATCAGTCGAGAAACTCTTATTCCCCCTAGTTTCTCCCTCAGTTCTCATCTCAAATGAATGAGCAATGTTTCTGACTAAAGGGTAAGAAAACGCTGTGTATATTCAGTTGGCAGTTTTTTACGATCAGAACTAGAGAGTAGTTAATTTTCTTTTCATTCTGATCTTGTTGTCATGTGACACCCGAACATTTGGGTAACTTCTTAAGAGTCTGTCCTATCATCAGGTTCAAAATACGAGGACTGTTGCATTACCATTTAGAGAATGGAATCTGGACCATATGTTAACTTCTGTGAAAAAATAGAATTTAATCCATACTTATTTGTTCAAATTAAATCAATGCGTACACTGCAGTATTTTAAATTTGACTTTTCAGCATACGTTCTCGAATTCATATCGCCAATTGTGAGAACACTGGCATTTTAAAGTTCGATTTTCCGTCATGATATCTTAATCCTCGTCGCTTAAATATATTTTTATTAATGCATATTTCCTATATATTTTATAGAGTCACTTTTCTATCGATTTTTATCTATTATAGATAAAAAAATATAAAAATGTCTGTCCATAATACTTGGGTGCATCAGCTTGAATTCAAAACCGAAAGCAAAACTTATGAATATATATATATATATATAGCTTTAAAACTAACAATAACAATAGAAAACAAACAAATAAATTAAATAAACATGAATATAAATAAACGATCACACATATATGTATATATATAAATATGTATATATATGTGCATGTATGTGTGTACACAGGTATATTTATATATATAAAAAAAAGAAAAAAAAAGGAAAACGTCTACCTTAAACCCCTAACCTAGTTCTAAAACAGATGCTTTGTTCGATAAAATGCATGTCCATTGGCTGATAGGAAGGGGCGCGGTGGATACTAGAAAGCTGATTGGCTAACGAAAAATCCTCAACATATATAAAAACAAGAAACAACCACAGAATTCGCGCATAAGCCTGACGAATCCTATAGTGGATGAAACGCAGAATATTCAGTGTAGCTTAATCGCCATATATATTTTATAAATTACTAACTAGCTCTACCTATGTATTGAGCACTTTTAAAGTAAATACTTAAAGTTTACGCATAAATCTATACTTTTGTATATTAAATTTATGTGAGTAAATGAAGTAGTTATTTATATATATATATATATATATATATATATATATATATATATATATATATATATATATAATTTGAGTTCCTTCAGCTATAATCGAAACCAAAACCAGAACTTATGAAGAATTCTTGGTAAAATTGTTCATACAAAATAAACGACTTGAGTGCCATCAGCTATACTCGAAATCCAAATCAAAACTTATGAAGAATTCTTTGTAAAATAATTCATTTCAATAAATGGAAAGTCATAGCAATTAAACAACAGTCAATCAGACGAAAAAGATGTAAGTATGACACACAAAATAACACACACGCTATCGTATTAATCTATACTAGAACGATAGCTTCTATGCATAACTGTCTTTAAAATAATCCGGAACCATAAATAGACAGTTATTATTTTTTGTTTTTTTTGTTCTGGAACTTTTGGGAAATAAAAGGGTTAATGATTTTTAACTGATAAAGATTGAACAATAAAGGGAGATAATTCACATTAATTAATGTTTGCGATGATGATGATGCGTTTCATTAATTAATGTTTGCGATGATGATGACGTGACACCGTATGGACAAGCAAATTAATATATAGATATTGTCTAGAATGTATCATATTGTAAGAAACATCTTTATCGACCGTTACTTTGTTATTTTAGTCATGTTTATCATATGTCTTTTTAGATTAAATTAAGACTGAGTTCAATCAAATAAAATTAACAAGAAACTAACAGATTACGAATATGGCAATGCAAATACTAAAAAATATTAACTTAAATTTATTTTTTATTTACAGATGTTCCTGATTGAACGCTATTATTGAATTTCCTTGATCATTTTATAAACATTGATTTGCTTACTTATGTGGAAGACAATATCAACATAAGAGGAAACAATATATCATCAAATCCTCTTAAATAGTGATAAAATCGAAGGTAATATTAATTATCGAGAATATGTATCCGATGCTTAAATGCATAAAACCGTTTAAAGAGATCAATTGATTGATTACAAAAGAGTATGTGGCTTTAAAAAGACAGTGTTTTATTGGAAACTATGGAACTAGCAATATCTTTTACAACAGTACCACTAGATAACTTCCATAGTCTAGTTAATTATGAGATCAAATGGCTTCACATCTCTGAATGAAAATGAAAATCGAGGCTAAAATGATATGTTATCTATAATTATATTGAACATCTATGCTTAAATACATTTGATAGAAACATGCAGGTATATAGTCAGGAAAAGCCATATTCTTGTGAAATATGTGGATTTTCTTGTTCTCATAAATCAAGTTTGGTGAGACATATAAAAACTCACACTGGGGAAAAGTCACATTCTTGTGAAGTTTGTGGAAATACTTTTTCTCAAAAATCAAATCTAGTGACACATATAAGAACTCACACTGGAGAAAAGCCACATTCTTGTAAAGAATGTGAATATACTTGTTCTGAAAAATCAAGGCTAATAAAACATATAAGAATTCATAGTGGTGAAAAGCCATATTGCTGTATAGTGTGTGGATATTCTTGTCATGAAAAATCAATGTTAGTGAAACATATGAGAACTCACACCGGGGAAAAACCACATTCTTGTGAAGTGTGTGGACATTCTTTTTCTCAAAAATCACATTTACTGACACATATGAGAACTCACACTGGGGAAAAGCCACATTCATGTGAAGTGTGTGGCTATTCCTGTTCCCGAAAATCAAATTTAGTGACACATATGAGAACTCACACTGGCGAAAAGCCACATTCTTGTGAGGTGTGTGGATATTCTTTTTCTCATAAACCGCATTTAGTGATACATATGAGAACTCACACTGGGGAAAGGGCACATTCTTGTGAAACGTGTGGATATTCTTGTTCTCAAAAATCAGATTTAGTTAAACATATGAGAACTCACACTGGGGAAAAGCCACATTCTTGTATAGTGTGTGGATATTCTTTTTCTCAGAAATCTCATTTAGTGAGACACATAAAAACTCACAAAATTAAACATCCAGTGTAGCAGCAAGTCCTGGGAACATTAACCTGAAAGAACAGTTGGAAATGACTTATATACCATACATTACGACCATGTAATACCTACAGTCACCTACCTTGAAAATGTTGCTGTGAAACCTGACATAGTTATATGGAATAGGTCAGAGAGAGTTGCAACCTTGATTGAAGTGAGTGTTCCTAATGATGTCTGTCTGATAAGAGCTGAAAGAGAGAAACAGACCAAATACCAAGGTCTCATGTATGATATGAAAAGAAACTGGAATCTTAAGGGGATATTAATCATACCAGTTATCATAGGTGCCACAGGACTTAAGAAGAACCTGAAGTTCTACCTAACTAATATTCCTGGTGAACCAAGTGCAAAAGAGATTCAGACAATTGCATTTAAGGGAACAGCGAGGATACTAAAAAGAGCTCTCGGTTGGTTTCAATAAAAAAGCGGGGCAATGTTGGCAGCTGGTTTGGCTGCCCCATACCCAGCATTACAATCTTCAAAGAGAGAAAAAAAAAAAAATTTTTTTAAGGGAAAAGCCACATTCTTGTGAAGAGTGTGGACACTCTTTTTCTCAAAAATCAGATTTATTTAAACATATGAGAAGTCACACCAGATATCTGCCTTTGGGCTATGTGACAGCCCAGGGGAAAAATTAAAAAAGAAGATAAAAAATTTAAAACTGATTATACTTCTCAAAACCCAGTGCAGCTAAGATCTAAAGTTGCGATAAATCAAGCTGAAATAAGATCTTTAGCTGCATAAATAAAAAAATAAAAGAAAATGGAGTCCAAGTCATTGAATAGATTGTTTTTCAAGAACCCCAGGGTGGGTTCAGAAACCTGATTAAGAGGAATCAAAGTAAAGATGCCACTGACACAGGAAGATGTGTAATCATTCTAGAAGCCACTGTATGAGAACCCCAAACAACACCACGAGAGGGAATGGATAAATACAATTAAAGAGGCTGTCAAGGGCAAACAAGATATGCCAACTTTTAAAATCACAAAAGATGCTGTACGAAAAAAAAATCACTCACTTTAGCAACTTTAAAAGCCCAAGAATTGATTAGATTCAAATTCGTGTTTTCAGTGGCAGAGCAGGTTAAGCAGAGTGGTTAACTCTTTGCAAAACTACTCTGATACCCAAGAGCCAAGAAACTCATTTTCCCAACAAATACAGGTCTATCTGCTGCCTCTCATCCACGTCCAAGTGGCTTATAGGAATAACTGCAGATGCAGTCTACCAACACCTGACCGATGGCGAGTACCTTGAAAACAAACAAAAAGGATGTACCAGGAATAAACTGAGTACAAAGACCAACTTCTCATCAAAACAATCCGTGAGGATTGCAAAAAACACCAAAGGAACTTGTCAATGGCTTGAATCAACTATAAAAAAGCATTTGATAGTGTGCCTCACTCCTGGATACTGTGATGTTTGGAGATGTAAAATGTCCATGAGAGCATAAGGACATTCCTTATAAAACAAATGACCATGTGGCAAACATCAATCGCTCTGCATCATATGGAAAAGACAATACAGTCTCAGTGTTCAGCGAGGTATAATTCAAAATGATAGCCTGCCAGCATTGTCGGTGTGCCTTACAATTTACCCACTCAACAAGTTCCTTAAAAATGTGATGCTGGGTACAGTCTTAGTAGAGGCAAGAAAAAACTGTAAAGACACAGAGACAGAAAAACAGCTTCTTTCCCTGACAGAAACTGTAAAGACATTCACAGAGGATGTCTGCATGGAGTTTAGATTTGACAAATGTGCCAAATGCACAATAAAAAAAGGGAAAAAACGACATACAAAAATCTTCGGTTCAATGACGGCTTTATTGAAGATCTAGGAGAAGATCCCATATTTAAGTACTTTTGTATAGAGGAAAATATAACTGTGGAGCATGAGAAAATGAGACATAAGGTAGGACAAGAATACACAGCACGCCTTGAAAAGATGCTAAACTCACAATTTAGCCAGAAAAACAAATTAAATGCAATAAATCAGCTTGCAATCCTCGTCATCTCATATGGGTTAAGTATTATTGACTGGCCTCAATGCAATATCAATAGGCTAGATACAAAGGCCAGGAAAATCCCAACCTTACATGAAATAATATACTGAAACCAAGGTATGAGCAGGATGTACCTATCACGAAAATAAGGTGGCCTCGGTCTCACTAAAATAAACCATGCATATCGAGCCACTATAGTAAGCATGAGGCAGTATATAAAAAGCTCAATAGATATGGGAATAAAAATAGTGAGAGAACGTCTATAAAGGGAACAGCATCTATTCTTAAAAGATCCTTGTGATATACATTTAAATAATAACAGAATCAAGTGATAGCTCCATGACGGATTAACCCCTTGATCTTTTAAAACTTACTGAAGTTAAATAAATAAAAAAAGAGAAAAGCCATATTCTTGTGAAGTTTCTGGATATTCTTTTTCTCGAAAATCACATTCAGTGACACATCTGAGAATTCATACGTAAATTCACTTTGGAGAGTATAGTAAGTCTTACTAAATACAGACTTCTTGTATCTTTGGTCTTTCTGTAAATGTAATATATTGTCGATATTTCCTACCGACGAGTGGGGGGGGAAGAAAAGACGTTTAGCTTGCAACGAAAAATTACCTCGTTGCTTACAAGCAAACGTATTCTTGTAAATATAACGCGCTGTTAACAGTTGTCGTACCGGTCTGATAGATCTCTAACAACGACAAGAACAAACTACAACAACAACAAGCCTACAAAGGTGACTGTTTTTATAGTCTCAATCTCTCGTTCAGCGAGATTGAAACGAGACTGGAATGTCTATTTAAGCTATAAGGAATAGACATCCTATTTTCTTCATTAACAAACACCAGGCCGGGCCGTTCACAGCCATGAGTGTCTTTCCCTTCCCACCGAGCCACCCTCGGTAAGTCAATCAATTTAATTATCACAATATCCCAGAATATTCTTGAAAAGGGATTTGTGGAGATACACAAATATGAGAATGCTTCTGACAGGAAGTAAACCCCAATAAAATGTAGTAAAAAATCTATATGAACAAGAAAATTATAAAACGTAAAAACTGGCGGGACATTGCCCAAAATAAAAAGTACTGGGTCATACATGGAAAATAACTGCTACTTTTCCAAGTGATACTGCTACAGGTAGCAAAACTACACTGGACAAGCCACCAGAGCAGACGACATCTGATACTGCACTCCGGGAAAACAAAGCAAATATCACAAGAGAAGGAAAGTGTAAAACAATAAAATATACTTCACTGCATCAAGTCCTCAAAATTTGAAAAGTGGGGAAGGTGCAACGACAAAATATTCTAGGGTCACATTAGACAAATACCTCTACCGAGAGAAAAATTGGAGGCCACTACGAATAAAAATCTTATCTCTTTTGTCTCACAAATTAATAAATATATACCCCAACCTGAGATTACAGAGATAAAAGAGAATGCCATAAAAATGGCTGAGGTTGATTTTAACTCCCAAAAGGATCAGAGAAGACACCATCAAATGCAAGGGAGCCGTGAAGAAAAGTGGATCCTTATATGGGCAATGGTGTGCAGAATGGCAAAGAATCTTCTCACACCATTGCCCATACAAAGATCTCAAAGGGAAGACTTACTTGACAGAAATCCAACTTCATGACGAGTAGAACATTCTCGCTGAATTAAAACACTGTACTCATCAGATGGCTACAAAGTGAGAATGTCCAATCAACAACCCCTTCCCTATGGAGGAATCTTGCCAGATTATCACTTATTATTGTTAGCTCAGAAAAAATCCTGCAATACAAGCACGTAACTGGAAAAACCTCCACCAGAAGGAAAAATGGCCACCCAAAGCTCCTCATCAATAAATGTTCTGTCAACAAAACAAGACCAGTGAGAATCTGAGGAGAGAACAAAGTCAAACCCTAACTCTTAAAAACCATTGGTAGATGCGGAACAGATTGAGATTGAGAATCTGCTGATCAATCAAATTGAAAAACTAGGTATCTGCCATTACAAGACCGACCCAGATAAAGATTACCAAGGCCTACAAAACCATTGTTGTAAAAGGTAACGATGCTCTTACACGACTGTTACCAACAGATGCTTACTTAACAGAAATAACAACACAACATATGGGGCAGCATGGTTTATCCAAACAAAACTCCTTCCCCTAAACTAGGAAGGAAACAAGAAGCTCATATAGCTAAAGTGAAGGGCTTAGCTGCAGAAATTTAAAAAAAATAAATAACAAGAAATTGAGTCCGGGTCAATGAATAGGTTGTATGACAAAAACCCAAGGATGGTGTACCGAAATCCCATTAGAGATGATATCAAGGTAACATCACCACCAACACAAGAAGAGATAAATAAATTCTGGAGGCCACTGTATGAGGACCCAAAACAACATCAAGAGAGGGAGTGGATAGGCACATTAAAAGAAGCTGTAAGGGGCAAAGAAAAAATGTCAGTGTTATAAATTACCAAAGCACCTGTTAATAAAAAACTAAGTTACTACAGCAATTTTAAAAGCCCGGGAATTGATAATATTTCAAATTACTGGTTGCAAAAGCTGACAGCACTACACTAACACTATGCAATGGCATTCGACCGAATTATTAGTGGCAAAGAAGAACCACCAGAATCGCTCACCATTAGCAAAACGACTCTCATACCCAGGAGCCAAAGAAGCCAAATATTTGCCAAATACATACCGACTTATCTGCTGCCTTTCAACTACATAAAAATGGCTGACAGGAATAACTGCTGACACAAGTTATCAACTCTTACCCAATGATGATTACCTTGAAAAGAAACAGAAAGGGTGCACCAGAAAAAAGTTTGGGACAAAAGACCAACTTCCCCTGAACTAAACCACTCTAAAAGACTGCAGGAAGTGGCAAAAAACCTATCAATGGCCTAGTTTGATTACAAAAAGGTATTCGACAGTGTACCTCATTCCTAGATATTGCAGTGCTTGGAGCTATATAATGTGCATGAGGGTATAAGAATTTTACTTACCAAATGACCATGTGGTAAACATCCATTGCTCTACACCACATGGAAGGGACAATACAGACTTCAAATATTTGCATCTAGCGAGACATATTTCAAGGCAATAGCCATCACCACTACTATTTTGCCTTGCAATCGATCCAATCAGCAAACTTCTAAAACAATTTTTAACTTTTTATCAAACACTTATTTTCTGTTTCCCTAACAATTTCAGGAAATGATCTAGTATTTAACATCTTATAATTTGATTAAAAATCAGTAAAATTTATATCGTTTAAAATATGAATTAAATAGAAAAATGCCAATGTTTTTACTAAAAAAATTATATCCGTTTAAAATGTGAATTAAATAAACAAAAGGCAAATGTTTTCACTAAAAAATATATTCGTTTAAAATGTGAATTAAATAGAAAAATGCAAATATTTTTACTAAAACCTTTTTATATCCGGTTAAAATGTGAATTAAATAGAAAAATGCAAATGTTTTTACTGAAAAAATTATATCTGTTTAAAAGGTGAATTAAATTTTAAAAAATGCAAATGTTTTCACTAAAATATATCTGTTTAAAATGTGAATAAATAAAAAAAATGTTTTCACTAAAAATATATCCTTTTAAAATGTGATGAAATAGAAAAATGCAAATGTTTTTACTAAAAGATTTTATATCGTTTTAAATGTGAATTAAATAGAAAAATGCAAATGTTTTTACTAAAAATTTTTTTTACATCTGTTTAAAATGTGAATTAAATAAACAAAATGCAAATATTTTCACTAAAAAAATGTATCCGTTTAAAATGTGAATTAAATACAAAAATGCAAATATTTTTACCAAAAACTTTTTATATCCGTTTACATGTGAATTAAATAGAAAAATGCAAATGTTTTTACTGAAAAAAGTATATCCGTTTAAAATGTGAATTAAATTAAAAAAAATGCAAATGTTTTCACTAAAAAATATATTCGTTTAAAATGTGAATTAAATAAAAAATGCAAATATTTTTACTGAAAAAGTTATATCCGTTTAAAAGGTGAATTAAACAAAAAAAATGCAAATGTTTTTACTGAAAAAGTTATATCCGTTTAAAAGGTGAATTAAACAAGAAAAATGCAAATGTTTTTACTGAAAAAGTTATATCTGTTTAAAAGGTGAATTAAATAAAAAAATGCAAATGTTTTCACTAAAATATATCTGTTTAAAATGTGAATAAATAAAAAAATGTTTTCACTACAATATGTCCGTTTAAAATGTGAATTAAATAAAAAATGCAAATGTTTTCACTAAAATATATCTGTTTTAAATGTGAATAAATAAAAAAATGTTTTCACTAAAATATGTCCGTTTAAAAGGTGAATTAAATAAAAAATGCAAATGTTTTCACTAAAATATGTCCGTTTAAAATGTGAATTAAATAAAAAAAAGATGCAAATGTTTTCACTTAAAATATGTGTGTGTGTGTGTGTGTGTGTGTGTTCACATATTCTGCCCAACGGCTGTAATAAAAAAGAAAAATAAAATTAGCAGATACTTGCTAGTGCATGTTTCCCGTAATTCAAGCCAGTCTAAAATAAGGGGCAGAAACCTAACACTGGCTGGAAGGTATATCATGAGTTAGATCGTGGCTACCGAGAGTAAAGTAGGCCGATGCACATGACAGCGTGACGTCATTATCAGATTCACTTGTAGGCATATGGTCTAGGCTATCACAAGCAGTTTCCTCTAGTTTTCAGTTTGCTAACATGGTGTATTCTTGCGTTGTTCCAAATTACCGGGGAAATTATCCAAAACGCCCCAAAGTACATACATTTTCTTTTCCTAAATTTTCTCAATTTGGATACGTACCATTAGAAGGGAAAATTTTTATTCCAACCAAATATAATAAAGTAAGTAATGTTATTTGTTAATAATTAAACATGTATTTAATTAGGACTATTCAAGTACTTTCATAACGTTTGATAACATTGCTAATGTAAATTAAAGAAACAATACTATTTATTGCTAATACAGCAAATATTATGTTGATATTTTTAATTGTTTGTTTTCTTATAAGGCTAAAAAGTCAATCAGGAAGGCTGAAAATTTAATTTAATTGTGTTTTAGTTTTGAAAATTATAAACAAATAATTTTTACATGAGAATAATTGTCAAAATGTCTTTTAGTAATGAATAAAACCTTTCATTGAGTATTTCCAAATTATTTTGAAGTTCTATATTTTTTTCTAAAGTCGGTTTGAAAATTATTCACCACGCAGCTATTAATGAAATTAGCCGTTACTGAGCGTTATATATTAAAATTGTTTCTTTCTAAAATTATAAACAAATTTTACATGGAGAATAATTGTCAAAAATATTGTTTTTTAAAATTTATTTACTTGCTTCCCCACGAGGGCACAGTTAGACACAAGGTCGGTTTTTAATGTGGGAAAATCTAGCTCCCCAAAAAGAGGAACTCTGGATAGGAACAGAAATAAAATAAAAATTGTCTCGGTCATTAAGGATTTCTCCTCCACTGACCGAAGACAGAACAAATGAAGTGTAGCATCAGAACAGATACTACACTGTGATTATTATTGTAAATGTTTGTTTACTATCTTTTCTTAGATTTTAGCAATAGTTTACATTATGGTATAAATGTTTTCTTTAATTATGTTTTTAGGTATGTGAACATCATTTTTGGCCTGAGGATGTAATAAAGGAGAAGTCAAGATTCGATAATAAAACATTGTGAAATAAACACGCAAGATGAGAACATTAGTCTGAATAATCTCTATAGTTCCAAAAAATAACATTCAACCCATGTGATTTTTCTCTAAATTAAATTAAAAAATATTTCTGCACTAGTAACTTTTATTGTTTGTTTGTATTTAAATTATTTGTTTTATTTAAATTTTTTGTATTTTATCGTTTGTTTTCATTCTTAAAATTATTTATCGTTTGTTTTCACTTTTAAAATTATTCATTGTTAGTGTTTAATATGTTATTTAATTCTTTGTTTCCTAAAATTCATAATTTACTTTTATCAGTATTAAATAATAAACCTAGAACCCCATCTTCCAACGTAGACCCCTACTACCAGGTCTCCTTCTCCAACATCAGGGGTCTACGTTCCAACCTTCCAGAGGTTGAAACCCAATTACAGGAGACAAACTGGACATATTATTTCTAAGCGAAACTGAAATAGGGCCGACCACTTCCCTAGATGAGTTCATAATTAACGGATACTCTAATTTAACAGTTAAATCTGGCCCCCAAGATCGCCATGGGCATGGAATATGTGCCTACATTAAAGATGGCTTCCCGTGTGGCAGGAATATCTCTAGAGAAGATCCTAATTTACCCTATATGTGCTTCAGGGTTGCACTTGCTAACGCCACTGCATTTATATTTTCCCTCTATCGGCCCCACAAAAGCGGAGTTAATATCTTTAAGAGCATATCTGAGAAAATAGACCACATCCTGTGTGTCCATCCCTCGGCTAACATCCACATCTGTGGTGACTTCAACGTCCATAACGTGGAATGGCTGACCCATTCAAATAAGACAGACGATGAGGGGAGGTTTTGTCATGATTTTGCCATTGCTTATGACCTCACTCAGATTGTTCACGAACCCACCCGTGTACCCGATACAGCCGGTCAATATGCAAGCCTTTTAGACCTTTATCTCTCAACTTCCCCTGAGCTATGTTCATGTTCTGTTAATTCTCCTCTAGGATCCTTCGACCACTCCGTCGTATCAGTTAAGATAAAAATGAAATGTAATAAGTCCCCAGACGTACCCCTCCATCGTACTGTATACCGATACTCTATGGCTGACTGGGATAGCTTCCGTACATTCATATCTGATTCACCTCTGCACTCCATTTTTAAAAAGGAAGTGTCCTCTATAGTATCAGATCTGACCGAATGGTTAATTGTAGGCATAGACCAATTCATACCATCTAAAAAATTCCAACAAAAACCAAACAGCCAGCCATGGTTCTCCCCAGAATATGCTGCTGCTATCGCACACAGAAATCACTTTTTCCATAGCTACCAACGTAATAGATGCACTGAGACTAAAGCTGCTTTCAGGACTGCGAGCAACCACTATAAAAGAGTAATAAAAAATGCAAGAGAACTATATGCCCAGTCTGTTAAATCCAAGGTAGCTGATCAGGAGCTTGGTTCCCACCAGTTTTGGCAAATAACAAATAGGATCCTGAACAGAAGTGTGCGTTCTATCCCAACCATTATCAATGGACCAGAGGTCATCTCGTCAGCGTCAGACAAGGCCAAACTATTTGCAAAGAACTTTGCAGCTAATTCTACCCTATGCGACGATGCCCATCAACTCCCCATATTTCCTCCTATAACACAGAACAAGCTAGGTAACATATAAATATCCGTGCATGAGGTCGCCAAGCTAATCAAGAACCTAGATTCCAGTAAAGCAACTGGCCCTGATGGCATCCCGATTATAGTGTTAAAAAAGCTTCAACCAGAACTTGCTCCCATACTTACGAAACTATCTAAGCGCTGCCTTAAGGAGAAGTGCTTTTCGACTCCCTGGAAGACCACATCAGTTTGCCCTGTATTTAAGAATTCAGGTGATAAGTCATCTCCCTCTCAGTACAGACCTATAAGTCTCCTGTGTGTTATGAATAAGTTGCTGGAATCCATATTAAATAGAGAAATAGTCAACCACCGCAGCAAGAATAACCTTCTTAGTGACACACAATATGGTTTCCGCTCTGCAAGATCTACCGCAGATGTGCTGACGGTTATATCCCACAGGATTAGTGAATCTCTTGACAAAGGCTTCCTTTCTAGGGCAATTGCTCTTGACATATCAAAGGCCTTCAACAAGGTATGGCATAAAGGCCTACTTCACAAGATTTCCAGCTACGGTATAACTGGAAATGTTCTCTCAATCATTAAATCATTTCTCTCCGATAGGCTCATAAGAGTAGTGGTAGATGGACAAAAATCGGAGGCCTGCAATATAAATGCTGGAGTCCCTCAGGGGTCAATCCTGGGCCCAACTCTCTTCCTGATCTACATCAATGACCTCCCTAAACACATACTTAAATCATTCGTTGACATCTATGCTGATGACACGATCATCTACGGCAACACATCAAAGGCTGTAAATGACAAAGTTCTCTGATTCTCTCTCATCTGATCTCGAGCGCGTGGTTCAGTGGGGGAAGATGTGGCTGGTTACCTTTAATGCATCCAAAACCAAACTCCTATCCTTACATCATCAACGCTCTAATCCCCATCTGGCATCAATTGTGATGGATGGCTCTCGTCTGGGTCAGGCCCCGTGTTTTGACAAGTTTCTGGGTTTGACCTTTACTCCTGATCTGAAATGGAACACGTACATCAAGTCTGTTGCCAAGGTCGCTGGAAAGATGGTGGGATCCTTCTACCGCTCCAGAAGATATCTCACTACTGATGCAATTCTCTATCTATATAAAAGCCAAGTGCGTCCAAGGATGGAGTGCTGTTGCTATATCTGGGCAAGAGCTGCTAAAAACAGCCTACCCTGCCTTGACAGAGTATAAAATAGTCTTCGTGGCTTAGTGGGGGATGCCCTTTTCTCTACCCTGCAACCTCTCTCCCACAGAAGAGACGTTGCGAGCCTATCCTTGTTTTATCATTATTTCTATGGCAGGTGCTCGTCTGAACTCCAATCTCTGGTCCCCCCTCGCCAATCTTTCACGAAAAACACCCGTCTAGCTGAATCCACTGTGAAAAATTTCCCCAACTCTATATCTGTGCCTAAATCAAAACGCGGATTCCATGAACAAAGCTTCTTTCTTAGAACTGCACGCCTGTGGAGCTCTGTTCCGTCTGCCTGCTTCCCTCCGGACTACAACTTGGATGTCTTCAAGTCCAATGTTAACAAATTCCTAATGAACCGCCCCCTTAATTAAACACTTCATCAAATCTCCACATTAACGTAATGTACTTGCAATAACCCTTATCCTTGAGTGGCTTCCGGGCCTTAATAATTGGTGATCACTGTGTAAATATATATATATATATATATATATATATATATATATAGAGAGAGAGAGAGAGAGAGAGAGATCAATATTTATATATCAATATATATATATGTATCAATATATATATCAATATATATATACATATATATATATCAATATATATATACATATATCGATATATATATATACATATATATATATCAATATATATACATATATCAATATATATATACATATATATATATCAATATATATACATATATCAATATATATATATATATATATATCAATATATATATATGCATATATATCAATATATATATATACGTATATCAATATATATATATATCAATATATATATACATATATATCAATATATATACATATATCAATATATATATATCAATATATATATACATATATCAATATAAAAAAAAAACTATTTAGAGGGTAAAGTAGATTAACCGGTGATAGCGTAAGCTCCGAGGGGTTGCAAAGGATGCCCTATGCGACCCCCCCCTACTGGGTCGAGTAACAAGTATTGTAGTACGGCGAGCAGCGAGTAACTAAGTTGTGCCAACCGTTCACCAGTAAGTCACTAACAGAACTGGTACTAGTCAGAGACACAATTCTTTTATAACAGAAGAATTGTGCCTCCCCCTACTCCTCCAAGTCTATAAGAGACTCGTCCTCTCAACCACTCAGATTAGAATTCCGCCCTCGAGGCCGGCGCCACTAAGTAAGCAATCTTCTTTTTTTATTTTTATTTTTATTTTCTCACACACTCCCGACAAAAACAAGAAAAAAAAGGTAGAAGAGAGAAAAGAAAAAGAAAAAAGTTACATCAAAATGACAGACCACCAAAATATTCAATCAAAAAACAACTGTTAGTACATATATCATGTTAGCAGTAGTCGATCAGTCCAGATATCAATCAAGCAGGCAGCAGGCTAGGTCTACCCCGTCGTTTTTTCAGGGGTGCGCATTCTGGGCAATACCACTTTTGCCTGTTGGGAGGTTCTGAGTCGATACCGACACATCGGAAATGGTACCAATCGTCGCACGAGTCACACCCGATCATATTCTGATTCTGCTGCGGAGAGCTGCACAAGGGACACAACCAGACCTGCTCCTCAACACTAGGGGGTGAATCCAACGTCTCCCCTCCCTCCGCAACAGGAGGTCCTTCAGGAGTCCTAGAAAGCTCTAAGGGTACAGATGTTTCAGGGAATGTACTTCCTATAAGCCCTCCCCTTTTTGAACACGTGCTGCTCTAACGACACCATCATGGTCTGGAATCAGTTCAGTAATAGTTCCTAAGACCCAAAACGGTCTGGGTTTCAAAGGACTCTTAATCAGCACATCATCCTTCTGGAGGCGGGTTCTTGTACTGAGTCGGGATCGACCAGGAATCTTCCTTCCCATCTCTAGCAGGTACTCCTCATACCATAGTTTGTGGAAATCTGTCAGACATTGGTCCCTAAGTTCCAAGGTTTGAATTAGCCTCTCCCTGCTGGGAGGCAACAAGGTTGTTCTATCCTCTCTATCCAGTCGTATAAATAGCCCGGGGCTCTGATTGGGCTTAAGGAACATATTGGGGGGGGGGGGTAATTGGAGTAGCATTTTTGTCGGCTGACACCTGGTAAGTAAGAGGCCGGTAATTAACAGACCTCTGAATATCCGATAACACTGTCAGAAGGGTAAAGTAATCCAATCTACCCCTGCCAAAAATCTTAAATAGGCAGTTCTTCATGGTCTTGATACATCGCTCCCATGTTCCTCCATACCAAGGAGAGAACAAGGGAATGGTTTTAAGTTTTAACTTACAAGGAACGTATTTTCTTTGATAGTCCACAAAAAGAGAGAGACGGTCGAAAATCTTTCCACTTCCTATAAACGTTTTCGCGTTGTCACTATAAAGGGTTTCGGGAACGCCATATCGATTAGTAAATCGAACCAGTGCCTGGAAGAAAGAGGGTACGCTCATGTCGGGAACTACTTCAATGTGTATTGCTCTGATATTCAAGCAAGTGAACAGGAGTAAGTACATTTTCGTATCTCGTTTCCCGTCACTCACCCAAAGATGGCCAGTAAAATCAATCCCAGTGTGTTGGTGTGTTGATAGGGGACTCTGAAATCGGTACAGTGCGACGGCAGGGCAGCAGCAGCATTCGGCGTCACTGGCGTTGAATTATAACGTTTACATCTGGCACAAACAGCCAGTACCTTATTCACAGCTTGTCGACCCTGCGGGACCCAATAACCGCTTCGCCTCAACTCCGCTAGAGTTGACCCAGTTCCAAGGTGGCAACACCTTTCGTGACAATCCAAAATGATGAGTCTGGTAACAGGATGATGTTTCCCTATCAGAATGGTGTTTTTAACTTCATAACCAAAGTGGGAAGATTGGTTGATTCTTCCCCGAGATCGAATCAAACCGTCAGGGTCCAGAAAAAGATCCAGAGCACGAACCCTAACTGGCATGGGTTTACCACTCGGCTCCTTTAGGTACTCCACTTCGACGGGAAATTCTTGCCGTTGCACTGTCTTTACAAGGTAGATCGCTGCCTTAGAGTTGTAGTTCCATTGTCGATTAAATCGGATGGCTAGGAACTTAAACACCAAGGCAGTAACAGTCAGTAAACCAGAGAATGAGGAAAACCATTGAAAAGGTATGGCGGAAGTGTACTCCTGATCATGGATTAAAGAACAATTCGCTGAACTGCGGGTCATTTGCTGGCATATCTCATTCAAACAGGGCATATCCTGTCCTGGCCATTGAGATATTCCTTCGCATAGCCAGGAAGGGCCTAAACACCAACATTCCATCTTAGATTGGAACTTTCTCAATGTTAATCCTCTTGTTAACAAATCCGCCGGGTTGAGTATACTATCAACATATCTGAAGAGAGTCTTCAAGCCATAGTGAGACTCCAACTCCACTTTCATCTGCAGAATGTCTTTAAGTCTATTTTTTGCAAAAACATTTTTGCTAGCCATGTTTTGAGATAAAATCCAGGACAAGACCACCTGTGCATCCGTGGCTATACACAAATTCTCGGGAACAAATCCTTCACAATTGTCCAGGATTGTGGGGAGACACTTGAAGGCGAGGAAAACGGCCATTAGTTCCAACACAGGCAAAGTCTTGTCCTTCATAGGTGCCACCTTAGCTTTCGCAAATAATAAGGATGACCGACAATTTTGCACGATATACACGGCAAATCCATATGCTTCCTTGGACGCGTCGCAAAACAGGTACATATCTCCAGGCAGCCCTGTCATAAGCGCCTTGCGCAAAAAACGGAAGTCACTCAATCCTGAAAGGTCCCTGGCTAGTTCTCTCCAATCGCTCAAGATTGCCGGCTGGAGTGGATCATCCCAACCTGCACCATTCTTCCACATGGACCTGATTAGCACTCTACTGCGGATAGTAACCGGGAGACATAGGGACAATGGATCGAAGACCGTAGCTGACTCGGAAAGAACACCTCTCTTAGTTGTCACGTCAGGATTGCACTTTACCGGAGCGACGTACAACTCCTCCGAATGTGGGGAGTATCGGTAGCCCAGTACTCTCTCCCATTCCTCTTCATGGATACTTAGAGTACCATCCTCCTTCATCCTAGTGCGGAGCGCCTGACTGTTTGAGTTGCATGACTGGATAACAAAGCCCCCTTCCAGCAAACGCTCTCTAACAAGGGAATACAATGTAGTAAGCTCACTTGCGTCTGCCACGGATGCCACAAGGTTATCCACATAAAACCGGTCCTCCATCATTCTGCGGCAAGCATCCTGTGGGTATTTTGCAGCATGCAATTTTAAGATGCACTCCAACACAAATGGGATTGAGGTAAATCCGAATATCAAGGTGGTATAGCGGAAGCAGCGCAAACAATCTCCTTGTTTAAGAAAAAAGCAAAACCGGTTCCTATCCGCCTCCAGCTTAAGCCGAATCATTAGGAAGGCTCGGCGAATGTCTGCTAGTAGCACATAATTGTTGGCTCTAAAGGCCAGCAACAACTTTAAGATGTCCCCTGTTAAGTTAACGCCAGAATATGCTGCTTCGTTCAGCGATAATCCATCTCCTGTCTTCAAACTACAGTTGAACACTGGTCTGATCCTGGTAGTTGCCGTATGGTCCGACTTGAAAACTGGTGTATGTGGTATCCACACATATTTGTCGAACTCCTGAGGGGAGACAAAAATCTCTTCAATTATACCGTCCTCCTGTTGCTGACGAAACACCTCCAAATATTCATCATATATTTTTCTTTTAGTCAAGTTTGCTGCCACCCGGTCTAAAACATGCAAGGAAGTTGCATGATTAGAGGGGACTCTGTCTAATCTATCCTGATGCCAGGTGAGCTCCACATAACAGCTTCCATCCCGAAGCTCTACGTTTCCTCAAATCGCTTCATCTGCACTTTATCGTAATCAGAAAAGTCCTCCTGACAGGGAAGCCCCAGAGATTCCAACGTAAACATTTGTTCTAGTCCTCTTTGCACTATACTGTCAGGAAAACACTCCGCCATGGGATCCAGGTATGTTGATTGTGTTTCAAGGATAAAACATAAATGTGATGCATCGACCTGGGAGTATGTTCCATCACCGAATCAAACGAGAGGTGAGTAACCTCAGAGAGGGGCTTATCTTCCAAGAAAAAAAAGAGTCCACTGCTCCGAACGGGACCAATCCAGGCGGGGTTGCAAAGGCCCATCCATTCAAACACGGGATCAGCTTCAATGAGTCCAGGTGTTCAATCAGGTCTAACCCAATTATTCACTTGATCGGTATTTAATCCCTTCGGTCTCAAACTGGCCGGCCAAAGCATATTTTGCATCCTGAAAGACACGCAATAGAGATTCCAGGTTGGCCACTCGAACCGACAAGTCCATACCATCGGCTACCAAGACAGGAGACGTCACAGTCCTTCCAGAACCCAAGTCAAATCCCAGGACTACCTCAGTGAACCCACGCTGACACTCACCTAGAAAGGTAGACAATCTCAGCTGACAATTGACACCAAGGGTTTCGATTGGGCACAAAGTTCTCAGTACATCTGCCACCAGATATGTTAGCCCGCTACCCGTGTCCAGTAGGCAATTCACTGACACTGTCTTTGGTCCACAAGAGAATGTAACTGAGAGAATGGGTGGCAACGTGCGGGAATACCCGGTTGAAGTTGCATTGTTCACATCCACATGAAAAGAAGGAGTAATAGCGTTCCTCCTACCAAACTTTTGAGACGTATTCTGTCTTACTGTTGATGTAAATGCAGTGGAGACACCGCCCTTAATCTGCAATCTCTTTATTGCTTCTCCAGTTAGTCTTAATATGGAGGACAAAGGCGGCACCCGTCTATCTGTTATTATCGCTATTATCGCCCCTTTCAGTTCGAGAGGAAATTTCCTAAATAGAATCTTAGTCATCAGTCTGGCTCCGCCAGAATCGTCCACAGAAAAGTCACACGAAAAGGAATTCCCCAGCTCTTCCAACAGCGATGCCGTCCTAGAAACGAAGTCCCCCAACTCAAAAAGGGCTCCACCTTTCTTCGGAACATAGTCCAGAATATCCTGGAATATTTCGTCAATGATTTCATCCAGGTCCAGATACTCCCCCTTCAGTATAGCCATGGCTTGCTGGTAATTGGTGTCAGTGCAACTCAGGTGATTTACCAGCCTCAAGGCTCTGTCTGAGAGTGAACACTTCAAGAAGTTCAACCTCTCGGCATCATTGGCCATGCCGATCACGCAGTTCTCAAACCTAGTCAAGAAGTTTCTGAAACTCATGCGGTCGAACTCCATTTCCTGTCCGCTAAATGTAGGCCCTGTGATCTGTATACGTGGGGGTTTAACAATGAAGGAAGAACCTCTCCCGGTAGTTGAGAACTCAAAGGCAGATTCCGAGTAAGGGCTGGGCTCTGGATTTCGGTATGCTTGATCCAAATCGCCCAAGTCTTCATAATAATCCTTCAGTTGAGGCAGCCAAGCACCCTCAATCTACGCAGGTGTACTCTCATCAAAGGAGCCTAACTCCAGCTGTGTGATACAAGTCTCTAACTCGACAATGAATTGTCGAATCTCCGTCCTTAAGAATGAGTACGCCGATGGCCTAATTCCATCACGACACATCTTCAGTCGTCCCTGAATCTTCTGAGTCAATGACTCCCTTCTGCGTAGGAGCTGCTCTTTCGTGACGTTCATGACAGTAGTTAACCAACGAAAGAGTAAAGCAGCAAATCCTTTGCAAGATGTGGAAAAAAAAACTATTTAGAGGGTAAAGTAGATTACCTGGTGATAGCATAAGCTCCGAGGGGTTGCAAAGGATGCCCTATGCGACCCCCCCTACTGAGTCGAGTAACAAGTATTGTAGCACGGAGAGCAGCGAGTAACTAAGTTGTGCCAACCGTTCACCAGTAAGTCACTAACAGAACTGGTACAAGTCAGAGACACACTTCTTTTATAACAGAAGAATTGTGTCTCCCCCTACTCCTCCTCTAGACTCGTCCTCTCAACCACTCAGATTAGAATTCCGCCCCCGAGGCCGGCGCCAGCAAGTAAGCAATCTTCTTTTTTTATTTTTATTTTCTCACGATATCAATATATATATACATATATCAATATATATATATCAATATACATACACATATATCAATATATATATATATCAGTATATATATCAATATATATATCAATATATATGTATATATATATCAATATATATATATCAATATATGTATATATATATATCAATATATATATCAATATATGTATATATATATCAATATATATATATCAATATATATATATATATATCAATATATATATATCAATATATATATACCAATATATGTTATATCAATATATATATATATATCAATGTATGTATATATCAATATATTTATCAATATATTTATCTATATATATATCAATATATATATATCAATATATATATATCAATATATATATCAATATATATATATATCAATATATATATAAAGATATATGAATATATCAATATATATATATATATATATATATATATATCAATATATATATCAAGATATATACATATATCAATATATATATATCAAGGCATATATATATATCAAGATATATACATATATACCAATATATATATATATATATATGTATATTTATATCAAGATATGTACATATATATCTAAATATATACATATATACCTATATATATATATATATATATATATATATATATATATATATATATATCAATACATACATACCTATATACATATCACTACATATATATCAATATATATATATGCATATATCAATACATATATGTCAATATATATATATATCAATACATACATATATATCAATATATATATGTATATATATATCAATAAATATATTTATCAATACATATATATCAATATATATATATCAATAAATATATATCAATATATCTATATCAATATATATATATATCATTATATATATATCAATACATGTATATATCAATGTATATATATATCAATACATATATATCAATATATATATCAATATATATATCAATATATATATATCAATATATATATATATCAATATATATATCAATATATATATCAATATATATATATCATGATATATACATATATATTAATATGTATATCATGATATATACATATATATCAAGATATACACCAATATATATATATATATATATCAATATATATATATATATATATATATATATATATATATATATATATATATATATATATATCATGATATATACATTAGGCACCGCCAAAAATTGCCGAAAAATGAAGTTGTTGTTGTTTTTTAAAACGAAATTACATTAATTAAAAACCATTATTTCTGAGTAAGTTTTTTTTTCCATAAAGATAAAACCCTGAATTTTATCATATAGAAAACAGAATAATGTAAAACTTTTTCTACTATTTTTAATTAAATTTTTAAATGTTAAAATTTCCCAAAAAGTTAACAATTGACATTTTTTGTCTTGCACAAAAAGCATATATAAATATTTAAAAAAAAAAAGGTTTTTGAAAGAATTAAGTTGTTTATTTTTAGTCTAACTAAGATTTAGGGTGATTTTCTATGAATATATGCAAAAATATTATAATATAAGTACCTGGATTTCAAATAATTCCACTTATTCATATAGGCGACCAGTTACTTCGCATCAATCTAGAGTCCAGATCGAGAATATTTACGTTTGTGTTTAAAAAGCAAACTATGGAGGACCAAACAGGCCAAAAAAAACTTATTTTTCAGTGACGAAAATTTCAATGTATTATTAACGCTGAGGCTGGCCAGTACCAGATGGGTGACCATTTTGATGAGCTTGGTTTTTAATGTGTATGTGTGGGGGTAGGCTCCCAAAAATGGGGGGGGGGGGTTAAAGCAGAATAAAAATTAAAATTGACCCAGTCTAGAAAGATTTCTCCTTCGTTGAACGCGGAAGAACTGTAGGATTTTTTGACTACATAAGCCACCCCGAGGCTGGCCAGTACCAGATGGGTGACCATTTTGATGAGTTTGGTTGATGGGCAGGCTCCCCCAAATGGGGGGGGGTGGAATTCAAAGCAGAATAAAAATAAAACTAAACTACATAAGCAACACTGAGGCTAGCCAGTACCAGATGGGTGACCATTTTGATGAGTTTGCTTTTTAATGTGTACGCGTGTGGGGGGCTCAGGCTCCCCAAAATGGGGGGGGGATTTAAAACAGAATAAAAACTAAACTACATAAGCAACCCTGAGGCTTGCCAGTACCAGATGGGTGACCATTTTGATGAGTTTGGTTTTTAATGTGTATGTGTGGGGGTTAGGCTCCCAAAAATGGGGGGGGGGGTAAAGCAGAATAAAAATTAAAATTGACCCAGTCTAGAAAGATTTCTCCTTCATTGAACGAGGAAGAACTGTAGGGTTTTTTGACTACATAAGCAACCCCGAGGCTGGCCAGTACCAGATGGGTGACCATTTTGATGAGTTTGGTTTTTATGTGTATGTGTGTGGGGGGTCAGGCTCCCCCAAATGGGGAGGGGTGGAATTCAAAGCAGAATAAAAATTAAACTAAACTACATAAGCAACCCTGAGGCTAGCCAGTACCAGATGGGTGACCATTTTGATGAGTTTGCTTTTTAATATGTTCGCGTGTGGGGGGCTCAGGCTCCCCAAAATGGGGGGGGGGCTTCTTTCTGACAGGTTTTTCAAGAGATTCACGCATAATTCACAATTTTAAGTGTGATATTCAGTCATAACACACCCGAAAACCAATTTAAATCAACTTTAGAAAAACAAGTGTTCCGTTGGACAACATCGGCAATTTGACAAGAATTTATTCTAAGCTTCCTTTTGTGTAATTTTGACACTGCAAGTGTACGAGCCATACTAAAATAATAACTTTATTTAGAATGCCATTCTTAACATGGAGGGTGTTCAACTATTCTGCACTTTCACCTAAGGTTTAACCATTTTTTTACGGTGCGTATTTTTCGCAGTATAAAAAAAGTACTGTTTCTAGTTTAAAATTAATTTTTCACTATAAAGTTTCGTTTATGGCAGACGGACGAACAAATGTCCGCTATAGTTTCGGTAAAATAAAAATAAACACGTGTAATAATAAAAATAATAATTTTTTATTTACCATCCATAATTTTGTCTCGCAATGAAAAGAGAAACGTCTCGTTTCTATGTGAGTGTTGACCAACATAAATTGTACTGATTCACGCTTGCACCGGTTTTGGCAGTCATGGAGATTCAACAAAATTATTTCAGCGCGTATGGTCCACCGTAGTCGAAAGGCGGCAAACGTTATCAAATGGGATCGAAAAACTGATGATATTTTTTAACACAAAGGGCACAATATTTATCGATTTTTTTTTGTATCGATTCTTCAAAGAATTCCCTGTTTAATAATGGTCATGCATTATTCGGCTCGCTAAAAAAAATTATTAATTTATTTATCAAAGATTTTAAAATGGCTTTTTTCGTATAAATATTTAAAAAAAATTTTTTTTTTTTTTGCTTAACTTAAATTAATTATTAACATATTCACCGAATTTCACACTTTAAAAGTCAAAAGCGGAATAATTAAACACAATCAAAGTTCTGATATTCAGACGTCAAAATAAGGTATGTAAACAAGTGTTTTTTTTTTTTTTTTTTAATCTATAATCCTGTCCCTTACAACAACGGAATATGTTTTGTTTAGTTTCAGATGATTATTTTAAGCATATTTGTTCCCACTTCAAAACAAGGGGGGGGGGTTTGTAAGCAAAAAAAAAATATATATATATATAAATATCGTTTATGAAAAATAAGTACACTGTTATAAAGTTCATTCTTCTCTTAATAATCGCTGAAAATTTCGTATTAATTGGATAATTACCTGATTTTTGGTAGATTTTTAAAAAGACGGTCCGTCAAAAAGTACTTGCCTGCCCCCCCCCCCAGTTTTGGCGGTGCCTAATATACATGTATATATATATATATATATATATCAAGATATATACTGTGATAGTATGAACCATTACCCCCCTTAAAGAACTCTTCAGTAAAGAAGTCTCTTATATACCTTCATTTCCGTTTTACACGGAACTGGAGTTCAATAAAAAATGGAGACCGTATTCCGCTTCTCAAAAATGAATCTCATGTTTTGGTATTCTTTTACATAATGTTTCATGGTTGCAAGCGGTGGTGTTTCCCATTTGGGACACCTTTCGAACAGGTCGTCCTTATTATATACACACGACAGTAAAAGAAATATAAAAATAAATAAATAAATGAATAAAATTGACCACGTTCAGACCGCATGGGAAAAATTAATACTTGGCGCCAAGCTTAAAACTGTGAGTAAGCTTTGTTTTTCGTGTTTCGTGTTTCAAATGCAACGAAAATAGATAAATACACACACACACACACACACACACACACACACACACACACACACACACACACACACACACACACATATATATACATTACTGTCATAAAAAATATATACATTTATTAGGAAGTATATGTATAAGTTCTCAGACGGTTAAGTTTTCCACGGAAAACACATATACATGTACATTTGTTCTGTCCGTGTATTAAAAAATAAATAAATAAAATAAATAAACGGAAGACTGAATTTATATCGTCTGGAACTCAACGAAATAAATCATTACAATGGCTACAAACGAACCGTCGATTAATTGGTCGTCCACAGACCTAACCGAAGCATTTCAATCATTTAAGCAACGTTGTAATCTTTACTTCTCAGTTAAAAATATTTCGTTGGAAAAACAGGTCGACCACATCCTGCTACTGTCTGGAGAAGAAGGCCTTAAAAGATGCAACACTTGGTCATTCGAAAACGAGGCCGACAGGAATAATCCAGAAATAATTCGGGAAAATTTCGAGGAAAGACTGCAGCCGCAATTAAACTTCCGAATCGCTCGTTTTTACCTGCGCCAGTATAATCAAAAGGAATCAGAGAATTTCAATGACTTTCTAGCCCGGTGTAAGTTGCAGGCATTGAAATGCAAGTTCCGGGATATCCAGGAAATGGAGGAACGCCTCATCGAGCAGGTTATATCAGGAACAAAGCACCCAGAACTCCAAAAGCAGCTTCTAGTGAAAGGCGAACAATTGACACTGCCGAAAGCTATAAACTGTGGTAGGACACATGAAGTTTTCATAACCCATATGAGACAGTTGGCTGAACTAGAGCAGAATAAGCATGAAATGCAATCAAGTACAAACAGTGTAACAGATGCGGAGGCTCCCATCCAAGGCAAAAATGTCCAGCATGGGGTACCACATGTTCCGCGTGTGGACAACAAAATCATTGGGCTAAGGTCTGCGCAAGCAAAAATAAAAACGCAGCAGGACGTTTTCCGAAACGCACAACATGGGAAGATGGAGGCAATAAACCAGGACATGGAGAAGCACACAGGGACCAGCACAAACACTGGAAACACGGCAACTGTATGCACTCGGTAAATACCTCTCAGAGGGACAATGAAGGGATTTATAACAAGTTTGAACAAATGTCTTTCGACTCTATTCAAGAACAAGGCGACAGTCGGACAGAGGTTTTCACAGACCTTGTAATCAAGCTTCCTAACCTCCCAGGCACCCATTTCCTGAAGGCTAATGTTGACACAGGAGCCGACGGCAACATACTTCCATTACGTACCTTCCGGAAGATGTTCCCACACCTAATAAGTGCAGCAGGACAGCTACTCCCCGGTGCAACAAAGGATGAACCAACGGTTCTAACAGCCTATAATGGTTCTCATATTACCCAACATGGATACGTTAAAATAGCTTGTTCACACAAAGGAATATGGAAGACCATCAAATTATTTGTAGTGACAACAGAAGGGTCTACCATCATCGGACTACCTTCAATCAGAGACCTGAGACTGGTAACGTCACACTGTGCAATCCAGGAAACACCAGTCCCCGTACGTTCAACACAGGATCTGGTAAATATGTACCCAAACCGTTTTGACAATATCGGCAATTTGGAGGGTGAATATCACATTGTCCTGAAACCAGACAACACCCCTGTCATACATGCACAAAGAAAATGTCCTATACATATGAGGGAGGAAATCCAGACCGAATTGGAAAATATGGCAAAACAAGGCATCATACGGAAAGTAACCGAGCCTACACCATGGGTCAGAAGCTTGGTTTATGTGCGGAAAGGCAATGGAAAGCTCCGTATGTGTTTAGACCCAAAAGATTTAAACAAGGCCACCATGAGATGCCATTACAAGACCCCAACACTGGAAGAACTTGCACATAAACTCTCTGCTGCCAAATATTTCTCCAAGTTGGATGCCAAGAATGGATATTGGTCCATCAAACTAGACGCAGTCTCACAACTGTTGACTACCTTCAACTCCCCTTTTGGAAGATTCTGTTTCCAGCGGATGCCTTTTTGGTCTGGTGATGTCTCAGGATGTGTTTGCCCAGAGGATGGACATGATTCTGGAGAAGTATTCTGGCACCTTAGGGCTAGTTGACGATCTCATTGTCTTTGGAAAAACCGAAGAGGAGCATGATAGGAACCTCCACAATCTAATGAGAATTGCTCAAAAGGAAGGACTGTGCTTCAACCGCGAAAAGTGTGCCATCAATAATAAACAAATTCGCTTTTTTGGCGCAATCTATGATCAGAATGGTATGCACCCTGATCCCAGCAAGGTAACAGAAATAAAAATGTTACCTAGTCCAGCAAACACTACCGACCTGCAGAGGGTGTTGGGAATCATCACATATGTGGCACCTTTCATTCCACACCTGTCCGATCTCACAGCACCTTTGAGAGATCTCCTAAAGAAAGAAGTGGAATACCAGTGGACAGAAAGTCACCAGAGATCCCTCCAGCAAATCAAGGATCTAATTTGCAAAGACATGTTACTATCATACTTCGATCTTTCCAAGCAAACTGTTATCCAAGTCGATGCATCAAGTAAAGGACTCGGCGCCGCACTCCTGCAAGGAGGTAAACTCATAGCTTTTGCATTCAAGTCCTTAACAGAAACTGAACAACGCTATGCAAACATAGAGCGGGAGCTCCTTGCAGTTGTTTTCGGCTGCGAACGATTTCGGACTTATATCTATGGAAGTGCGTTCCAGGTAGAAAGTGATCATAAACCCTTGGAAATGATCAACTTAAAAAATTTGGTTGCAGCTCCACCTCGCCTCCAACGCATGCTACTACGTTTGCAGGGGTATGATATGACAATTGTATATCGCCCTGGAAAAGATATGGCACTAGTAGATGGACTCTCAAGGTTACCAAATAAAAAAGCTAAAGAAGCTATTGACTTGGATCTGAGGGTGGATTTTGTTCAATTTTCAACCCAAAAGCTAACTCAGCTAAACCAAGCAACAAGTGAAGATGCCACACTATGTGAATTGAGGGACATTATTCTGAGAGGTTGGCCTGACACTCTCAGAGAAATGGGCAAGAATATGAAACCTTATTGGCCCTATCGAGACGAACTGTCCATTGAAAATAGCATATTATTGAAAGCAAACAGAATAATAATACCTAAATTGATGCAACAAGAGGTATTATAGAAAATACATTATGGGCACCAAGGGATGGAGAAATGTAAACTCCGAGCCAAAAGATGCGCTTTTGGCACAACATTAACAAAGACATCGACGACATAGTACAACAATGTACCATTTGCCAGCAGCACCAAAAAATGCAGAGTGCTGAACCCCTGATTCCCCATGAGATTCCGGTGAGGCCATGGCAGATAGTGGCTACCGACTTATTTCACATTGAAGGTCTCAACTTTATGATCATTGCGGACCATTATTCCAAGTTCCCATTTGTGCAAGTGTTGAAGGAGTTCTCCAGTCAGGAAGTTATTAAACTGACAAAGCAAATATTTAGAGAACAAGGAATTCCAGAGAGAGTAATAAGTGACAATGGCCCACACTTCAGCTCGATACATTTCAAGCAATTCGCAAAAGAATGGGGTTTTGAACACCACACATCCTCACCTAAGTTTCCGCAGTCAAATGGCATTGCTGAACGCTGTATCCAGGGAGTGAAATCTGCATTCAAAAAAGTTGCCTCAATCGGTCATGGCTTGGATATGGTACTATTATGCTAGCGTTCGACTCCTTTAGATCATACCCTTCCCTCACCAGGTGAGCTTATATACCAAAGGAAGTTAGCAGGGAACATCCCAGTCAAATGCACCAATAAAAACGCTAACAAGGAGAAAATAATGGAACAACTGTATCAGAAGCAAGAAAAACAGATGTACCATGATCAACATACAAAGAGTTACCCAGACTGCCCATCGGACAACCTGTACGTGTGTTAAATAAAGAAGCAGGTGAGTGGTCTCCTGCAGTTGTCACACAATTGGACCGAGAACCAAGGTCGTACATAGTACAGACCCCCTCCGGAAAAAACTCTTCGTCGAAATCGACAGCATCTTAGAGTAATCCCCTCCAGAAGCATAGCACATCCAGAGATGCACTCCACTGAAATTCCTCAGGAACCTTCCAGGGACGGTTCATAGAGTATAGAGACGGACAGTACACAATGTCAACAGGCACCTTTACAACGTACACCCCATGGAGTGCCAGACACGGGCACCTATAGCAACCATACGACAGTTTAAACCACCAGATCTGGACGTGTCGTCAGACCCCCCAAAAGATTCAGAAATGAGACAGTTACTAACTGACTTTTTATGTTTTTTTTATCTCATCATTGTAAATAAATTCCTTTTTTTCTCTTTCCATTTCAATTATTGAAAGAAGAGGGATGTGATAGTATGAACCATTACCTCCCCTTAAAGAACTCTTCAGTAAAGGAGTCTCGGATATACCTCCACTTCCGTTGGGGACGGAACTGGAGTCAATAAAAAATGGAGACCTTACTCCGCTTTTCATAAATGAATCTCATGTTTTGGTATTCGTTTACATAATGTTTCATCAACCAGCTTGCTATGCCAGTAATAACATAGTTTTGGTATCATTGACTCGCCACAAAAATACATCAACCGGATAGATGTCAAGACACGGAAGCTACTAACGTTTCAGAAAATAATATATAGAAATCAGTGTCTACCCTGACTATATTTTCCTAGGGGAGAAGGAAGACTAGTGCTCTCAAAGACCAACCACCAACATAAGGCAACAATAGTGAGCACAGGCCAGTATCTGAGAAGCTCACAGATGCACACCCTCTCAATTGTATATGAACATCAAGAGACAAGGGCCAGCAGAACAACACCAGTCACCCAACTTGCAAAACATTTTGGTCAGGGCTGTCTCACAGATGAGGCTGAAACACTAAACAAGCATGCCACAGAAATAGCAAGACAGAGTTGACCGAAATATACCGAGACCTTTCAAAAGAAGAATCTTACAGAGTGGGACCAACATCAGCGTACAAAGTATTTTCTGAGGGAATACATAGACAAAGGGGGTTCCTTGGACTGGCTCAAGAGAGGAGCTCTCCACCACGATCAGGAAATGGTTACAATAGCTGCTCAAGACCAGGGATTGATGATCAATGCATTCAAGAAGATGGCACGTCTCACTAATGACAATAAATGCAGATTCTGCCACACGGAATTTGAAAGTGTTAGTCATCTGGTATCAAGTTGCAAGGTTCTTTGGGGGAATGGCTACTACAAAGCGAGACATGATGGAGTACGTAAGTACATCCACTGGACCATCTGTAAAAAATTAAACATCCAATGTAGCAGCAAATCCTGGGAACATCAACCTGAAAAAAATAGTTGGAAATGACATATAGCATACATTACGACCATGTAATCCCTACAGCCACCTACTTTGAAAATGCTGCTGTGAAACCTGACATAGTTATATGGAATAAGTCAGAGAGGGTTGCAACCTTGGTTGAAGTGAGTGTTTCTAATGATGGAGGTCTGAACAGAGCTGAAAGGAAAACCAAACCAAATATCAATGTCTCATTATGATATGAAAAGAAACTGGAATTATAGGGAGATACCAATCATACCAGTTATTATAGGTGCCAGAGGGCATATGAAAAGGAACCTGAAGTCCTACCTAACTAATATTCCTGGTGAACAAGGTGCAAAAGAGATCCAGACAATCGCACTTAAAGGAACAATGAGAATATTAAAAAGAGCTCTCGGTTGCTTTCAATAAAAAGCAGGGCAATATTGGCAGCTGTTACAATCCTCAAAGTAAGAAAATTTTTTAAAAGACAAAAACACGGTAAAAGCCATAATCATGTGAAATATAGAAATATTCAAGCTCTAATGCACAAAATATTGCAATACATTTGAGAACTATTGTTTGCATGTATCATATTTATTGCAACATGAGATTTCACTCTGAAAAAATATGTGCTTACTGGAGATATTTAAAATACTTAATAAACAGCATCCTCGCGTTTTTAGGCTTTCTTTATATGGGTTTGAAGGGACTTTGCCATGAAGATACTTCTTATGGTAAGAAAACTGATTAATCAACTAAGAGAAGAGGAAAATTCCTGTGAACCTTGAATTTCTTTCCCTAAATGTACATAATAATAAAAAAGTATATATAATGTACAATTAGGGAAAGAAATTAAAAACGTATGTAAAACGAAATCAGGTTTCAAATCAATGTACATGAGAGGAAAGCGATTAAAAATGTAAATGAAATGAAATTAAGTTCTGTTTAATTTTAAAAATATGTTGTCTCAATCCATCTAGCACATATCCTATGTTAAACATTTGAATCCTCTTTAATAATTAATTTCTTTATATGGGTTTGAAGGGACTTTGCCATGAGGATACTTTTCATGGTAAGAAAACTGACCAAATATTAATTTAAAAAATATGTTGTCTCAAGCCGTCTAGCACATCTCCTATATTAAACATTGGGGTCCTCTTTAATAGGTCAGCGGAACATGATGCAATTATATATAAAAATATTAAGACAAAAGCAATACAAACAATACAAAATGCTAGCACGTCAACCAGCCAGAAAGATGCAAGCAATGATGTAAGCCTCCCTACATTTGGAAATAGCAGTCCAGTGTCGAATATTTAGCCTTGATGAAGTATATCTTGGTCCCTTTATATTTAGCAACAAAGAATACAGAATTATAAGGCATTTAAACATATCCATTGATTTTTGCTCAACAGAAAGTGTCGTTTTTTACCAATTTGAAATATGGAGCAAAATAGCATATCAAATTATTGCTGAGAAAAAAGTAATCTATCCCCTCCCCCGAAAAGTAAAGGAATACCCCGATTGCCTAAAAATGATCACTAGTTTTTCATGTAGGAAATATATATATATATATATATATATATATATATATATATATATATATATATATATATATATATATATATATATATTACAAGCCATTGTAGAACTGGAACCTCCTTCACTCGTCCCAATGCAGTAATGCAGTAATGCACTGAGTGACTGTATGTCTTGTAACGTCACCTGTTTAGCGTCTGAACAGCCAAAGCTCTCTCCCCACACCTCCAAGCGACCTGCTTTATATTACATTCATCTACGTGAATCTCGCCTGATTACACGAGGCCATTTCTGTTAAATATCACAGATGCCATCTTGCTTTTTCTTTTTCCTGTCACACGCACACGAGAAGCAGACATGTGGGCGCTTAACAGGTGGGTCATGTGTATGTCCGTTTCTATTTTCCCCACAACAACATCATTCACTATAGGTCATATATCTGAAATCACAAAGCACCTTTCCAGAACCCCCACATTTAATGCCAGAATATATGCAATGGTTGCCATCAAATATATATAGGAGAAACACAACCAGAATTAAGTAAAAGACTTGCAGGATATAAAATATATCTTTTAAAAAATTCCCCATAACGCACTTTTTGCTCATTTTTCGCGTCATACCCAATCCTTTTGTTTCACAAAATCCGAAAATGTTACATTCACTCATGATAAACCTCTACACAGACTTTTTGAATCTGCGCAAATTATGAATTCTGATACGATCAAAGAAATAGGATTTGCAATCTATCTCGAACCATAATCAATTTGCTTATCAAAGAACATCCCAACGTTTGACTCGCTTCCCTTATTTTATACATCGATTTGAAAATTGATTAGTTTAATTTACATAAATTTTTATCGCTTTCCCTATTTGATATATGGATTTGAAACTTGATTTCATTTCATTTACATTTTTAATCGCTTTCCCTATTTTATATATGGATTTGAAACTTGATTTCATTTCATTTACATTTTTAATCGCTTTCCCTATTTTATATATGGATTTGAAACTGGATTTCATTTCATTTACATTTTTCATCGTTTTCCCTATTTGATATATGGATTTGAAACTTGATTTCATTTAATTTACATTTTTAATCGCTTTCCCTATTTGATATATGGATTTGAAACTTGATTTGATTTCATTTACATTTTTAATCGCTTTCCCTATTTTATATATGGATTTGAAACTTGATTTCATTTAATTTACATTTTTAATCGCTTTCCCTATTTGATATATGGATTTGAAACTTGATTTCATTTCATTTACATTTTTAATCGCTTTCCCTATTTTATATATGGATTTGAAACTTGATTTCATTTCATTTACATTTTTCATCGTTTTCCCTATTTTATATATGGATTTGAAACTGGATTTCATTTCATTTACATTTTTCATCGTTTTCCCTATTTTATATATGGATTTGAAACTTGATTTCATTTCATTTACATTTTTAATCGCTTTCCCTATTTTATATATGGATTTTAAACTTGATTTCATTTCATTTACATTTTTAATCGCTTTCCCTATTTTATATATGGATTTGAAACTTGATTTCATTTTATTTACATTTTTAATCGCTTTCCCTATTTTTTATATGGATTTGAAACTTGACTCATTTTCTTTACATTTGTAATCGCTTTCCCTATTTGATATATGGATTTGAAACTTGGTTTTATTTAATTTACAGTTTTAATCGCTTTCCCTAAACTTGATTTTATTTCATTTACAGTGTTAATTGCTTTTCCTATTTGATATGGATTTTAAACTTGATTTCATTTCATTTACATTTTTAATCGCTTTCCCTATTTTATATATGGATTTTAAACTTGATTTCATTTCATTTACAGTTTTAATTGCTTTTCCTATTTTATATATGGATTTGAAATTTGATTTCATTTCATTTACATTTATAATGACTTTCCCTATTTGATATATGGATTTGAAACTTGATTTGATTTCATTAACATTTTTAATCGCTTTCCCTATTTTATATATGGATTTTAAACTTGATTTAATTTCATTAATATTTTTAATCGCTTTCCCTATTTGATATATGGATTTGAAACTTTATTTCATTTCATTTACATTTTTAATCGCTTTCCCTATTTTATATATGGATTTGAAACTTGATTTGATTTCATTTACATTTTTAATCGCTTTCCCTATTTGATATATGGATTTGAAACTTGATTTAATTTAATTTACATTTTTAATCGCTTTCCCTATTTTATATATGGATTTGAAACTTGATTTTATTTCATTAATATTTTTAATCGCTTTCCCTATTTGATATATGGATTTTAAACTTGATTTTATTTCATTTATATTTTTAATCGCTTTCCCTACTTTATATATGGATTTTAAACTTGATTTCACTTAATTTACATTTTTAATCGCTTTCCCTATTTTATATATGGATTTTAAACTTGATTTAATTTCATTTACATTTTTAATCGCTTTCCCTATTTTATATATGGATTTGAAACTTGATTTGACTTCATTTACATTTTTAATCGCTTTCCCTATTTTATATATGGATTTGAAACTTGATTTCACTTCATTTACATTTTTAATCGCTTTCCCTATTTTATATATGGATTTTAAACTTGATTTCACTTCATTTACATTTTTAATCGCTTTCCCTACTTTATATATGGATTTTAAACTTGATTTCACTTCATTTACATTTTTAATCGCTTTCCCTATTTTATATATGGATTTTAAACTTGATTTCATTTCATTTACATTTTTAATCGCTTTCCCTATTTTATATATGGATTTGAAACTTGATTTGATTTCATTTACATTTTTAATCGCTTTCCCTACTTTATATATGGATTTGAAACTTGATTTCATTTCATTTACATTTTTAATCGCTTTCCCTATTTTATATATGGATTTTAAACTTGATTTCATTTCATTTACATTTTTAATCGCTTTCCCTATTTGATATATGGATTTGAAACTTGATTTTATTTCATTAATATTTTTAATCGCTTTCCCTATTTGATATATGGATTTTAAACTTGATTTCATTTCATTTATATTTTTAATCGCTTTCCCTATTTTATATATGGATTTTAAACTTGATTTCACTTCATTTACATTTTTAATCGCTTTCCCTATTTTATATATGGATTTTAAACTTGATTTCATTTCATTTACATTTTTAATCGCTTTCCCTATTTTATATATGGATTTGAAACTTGATTTCATTTCATTTACATTTTTAATCGCTTTCCCTATTTTATATATGGATTTTACACTTGATTTGATTTCATTTACATTTTTAATCGCTTCCCCTATTTTATATATGAATTTGAAACTTGATTTAATTTTATTTACATTTTTAATCGCTTTCCCTATTTTTTATATGGATTTGAAACTTGACTCATTTCCTTTACATTTGTAATCGCTTTCCCTATTTGATATATGGATTTGAAACTTGGTTTTATTTAATTTACATTTTTAATCGCTTTCCCTAAACTTGATTTCATTTCATTTACAGTGTTAATTGCTTTTCCTATTTGATATGGATTTTAAACTTGATTTCATTTCATTTACATTTTTAATCGCTTTCCCTATTTTATATATGGATTTTAAACTTGATTTCATTTCATTTACAGTTTTAATTGCTTTTCCTATTTGATATATGCATTTGAAATTTGATTTCATTTCATTTACATTTAAAATGACTTTCCCTATTTGATATATGGATTTGAAACTTGATTTCATTTCATTTACATTTTTAATCGCTTTCCCTATTTTATATATGGATTTTAAACTTGATTTCATTTCATTTAGAGTGTTAATTGCTTTTCCTATTTTATATATGGATTTGAAATTTGATTTCATTTCATTTACATTTTTAATCGCTTTCCCTATTTTATATATGGATTTGAAACTTGATTTCATTTAATTTACATTTTTAATCGCTTTCCCTATTTTATATATGGATTTGAAACTTGATTTCATTTCATTTACATTTTTAATCGCTTTCCCTATGTTTATATTGATTTTAAACTTGATTTCATTTCATTTATATTTTTAATCGCTTTCCCTATATGATATATGGATTTGAAACTTGATTTCATTTCATTTACATTTTTAATCGCTTTCCCTTTTTTATACATTGATTTTAAACTTGATTTCATTTCATTTACATTTTTAATCGCTTTCCCTTTTTTATATATTGATTTTAAACTTGATTTCATTTAATTTACATTTTTAATCGCTTTCCCTATTTTATATATTGATTTTAAACTTGATTTCATTTCATTTACAGTTTTAATTGCTTTCCCTATTTGATATATGGATTTGAAACTTGATTTCATTTCATTTACATTTTTAATCACTTTCCCTATTTTATATATGGATTTGAAACTTGATTTCATTTCATTTACATTTTTAATCACTTTCCCTATTTTATATATGGATTTGAAACTTGATTTCATTTCATTTACATTTTTAATCGCTTTCCCTATTTTTTATATGGATTTGAAACTTGATTTAATTTCATTTACATTTTTAATCGCTTTCCCTATTTTATATATGGATTTGAAACTTGATTTCATTTCATTTACATTTTTAATCACTTTCCCTATTTTTTATATGGATTTGAAACTTGATTTAATTTCATTTACATTTTTAATCGCTTTCCCTATTTTATATATGGATGTTAAACTTGATTTCATTTCATTTACATTTTTAATCGCTTTCCCTATTTTTTATATGGATTTGAAACTTGATTTCATTTCATTTACATTTTTAATCACTTTCCCTATTTTATATATGGATTTGAAACTTGATTTCATTTCATTTACATTTTTAATCGCTTTCTCTATTTTATATATGGATTTGAAACTTGATTTCATGTCATTTACATTTTTAATCGCTTTCCCTATTTTATATATGGATGTTAAACTTGATTTAATTTCATTTACATTTTTAATCGCTTTCCCTATTTTATATATGAATTTGAAACTTGATTTAATTTTATTTACATTTTTAATCGCTTTCCCTATTTTTTATATGGATTTGAAACTTGACTCATTTCATTTACATTTGTAATCGCTTTCCCTATTTGATAGATGGATTTCAAACTTGGTTTTATTTAATTTACAGTTTTAATCGCTTTCCCTAAACTTTATTTCATTTCATTTACATTTTTAATCGCTTTCCCTATTTTATATATGGATTTGAAACTTGATTTCATTTCATTTACATTTTTAATCGCTGTCCCTATTTGATATATGGATTTGAAACTTGATTTCATTTCATTTACATTTTTAATCGCTTTCCCTATTCTATATATGGATTTTAAACTTGATTTAATTTCATTTACATTTTTAATCGCTTTCCCTATTTTATATATGGATTTGAAACTTGATTTCATTTCATTTACATTTTTAATCGCTTTCCCTATTTTATATATGGATTTGAAACTTGATTTCATTTCATTTACATTTTTAATCGCTTTCCCTGTTTGATATATGGATTTTAAACTTGATTTCATTTCATTTACATTTTTAATCGCTTTCCCTATTTTATATATGGATTTGAAACTTGATTTCATTTCATTTACATTTTTAATCGCTTTCCCTATTTTATATATGGATTTGAAACTTTATTTCATTTAATTTACATTTTTAATCGCTTTCCCTATTTTATATATGGATTTGAAACATGGTTTCATTTCATTTACATTTTTAATCGCTTTCCCTATTTTATATATGGATTTGAAACTTTATTTCATTTAATTTACATTTTTAATCGCTTTCCCTATTTTATATATGGATTTGAAACTTGATTTCATTTCATTTACATTTTTAATCGCTTTCCCTATTTTATATATGGATTTGAAACTTGATTTAATTTCATTTACATTTTTAATCGCTTTCCCTATTTTATATATGGATTTGAAACTTTATTTCATTTCATTTACATTTTTAATCGCTTTCCCTATTTTATATATGGATTTGAAACTTGATTTCATTTCATTTACATTTTTAATCGCTTTCCCTATTTTATATATGGATTTGAAACTTGATTTCATTTCATTTACATTTTTAATCGCTTTCCCTATTTTATATATGGATTTGAAACTTGATTTCATTTCATTTACATTTTTAATCGCTTCCCCTATTTTATATATGGATTTGAAACTTGATTTCATTTAATTTATATTTTTAATGACTTTCCCTATTTTATATATGGATTTGAAACTTGATTTCATTTAATTTACATTTTTAATCGCTTTCCCTATTTTATATATGGATGTTAAACTTGATTTCATTTCATTTACATTTTTAATCGCTTTCCCTATTTTATATATGGATTTGAAACTTGATTTCATTTCATTTACATTTTTAATCGCTTTCCCTATTTGATATATGGATTTGAAACTTGATTTCATTTCATTTACATTTTTAATCGCTTTCCCTATTCTATATATGGATTTGAAACTTGATTTCATTTCATTAACATTTTTAATCGCTTTCCCTCTTTGATATATGGATTTTAAACTTGATTTAATTTCATTTACATTTTTAATCGCTTTCCCTATTTTATATATGGATTTGAAACTTGATTTCATTTCATTTACATTTTTAATCGCTTTCCCTATTTTATATATGGATTTGAAACTTTATTTCATTTAATTTACATTTTTAATCGCTTTCCCTATTTTATATATGGATTTGAAACATGGTTTCATTTCATTTACATTTTTAATCGCTTTCCCTATTTTATATATGGATTTGAAACTTGATTTCATTTCATTTACATTTTTAATCGCTTTCCCTATTTTATATATGGATTTGAAACTTGATTTCATTTAATTTACATTTTTAATCGCTTTCCCTATTTTATATATGGATTTGAAACTTGATTTAATTTCATTTACATTTTTAATCGCTTTCCCTATTTTATATATGGATTTGAAACTTTATTTCATTTCATTTACATTTTTAATCGCTTTCCCTATTTTATATATGGATTTGAAACTTGATTTCATTTCATTTACATTTTTAATCGCTTTCCCTATTTTATATATTGATTTGAAACTTGATTTCATTTAATTTACATTTTTAATCGCTTTCCCTATTTTATATATGGATTTGAAACTTGATTTCATTTCATTTACATTTTTAATCGCTTCCCCTATTTTATATATGGATTTTAAACTTGATTTCATTTAATTTATATTTTTAATCGCTTTCCCTATTTTATATATGGATTTGAAACTTGATTTCATTTAATTTACATTTTTAATCGCTTTCCCTATTTTATATATGGATTTGAAACTTGATTTCATTTAATTTACACTTTTAATCGCTTCCCCTATTTTATATATGGATTTGAAACTTTATTTCATTTAATTTACATTTTTAATCGCTTTCCCTATTTTATATATGGATTTGAAACTTGATTTAATTTAATTTACATTTTTAATCGCTTCCCCTATTTTATATATGGATTTGAAACTTGATTTCATTTAATTTACATTTTTAATCGCTTTCCCTATTTTATATATGGATTTGAAACTTGATTTCATTTCATTTACATTTTTAATCGCTTTCCCTATTTTATATATGGATTTGAAACTTGATTTCATTTAATTTACATTTTTAATCACTTTCCCTATTTTATATATGGATTTGAAACTTGATTTCATTTAATTTACATTTTTAATCGCTTTCCCTATTTTATATATGGATTTGAAACTTGATTTCATTTAATTTACATTTTTAATCGCTTTCCCTATTTTATATATGGATTTGAAACTTGATTTCATTTCATTTACATTTTTAATCGCTTTCCCTATTTTATATATGGATTTGAAACTTGATTTCATTTCATTTACATTTTTAATCGCTTTCCCTATTTTATATATGGATTTGAAACTTGATTTCATTTCATTTACATTTTTAATCGCTTTCCCTATTTTATATATGGATTTGAAACTTGATTTCATTTCATTTACATTTTTAATCGCTTTCCCTATTTTATATATGGATTTGAAACTTGATTTCATTTAATTTACATTTTTAATCGCTTTCCCTATTTTATATATGGATTTGAAACTTGATTTCATTTCATTTACATTTTTAATCGCTTTCCCTATTTTATATATGGATTTGAAACTTGATTTCATTTAATTTACATTTTTAATCGCTTCCCCTATTTTATATATGGATTTGAAACTTGATTTAATTTAATTTACATTTTTAATCGCTTTCCCTATTTTATATATGGATTTGAAACTTGATTTCATTTAATTTACATTTTTAATCGCTTTCCCTATTTTATATATGGATTTGAAACTTGATTTCATTTCATTTACATTTTTAATCGCTTTCCCTATTTTATATATTGATTTAAAACTTTATTTTATTTAATTTACATTTTTAATCGCTTTCCCTATTTTATATATGGATTTGAAACTTGATTTCATTTAATTTACATTTTTAATCGCTTTCCCTGTTTTATATATGGATTTGAAACTTGATTTCATTTAATTTACATTTTTAATCGCTTTCCCTATTTTATATATGGATTTAAAACTTTATTTCATTTCATTTACATTTTTAATCGCTTTCCCTATTTTATATATGGATTTAAAACTTTATTTCATTTAATTTACATTTTTAATCGCTTCCCCTATTTTATATATGGATTTGAAACTTGATTTCATTTAATTTACATTTTTAATCGCTTTCCCTATTTTATATATGGATTTGAAACTTGATTTCATTTAATTTACATTTTTAATCGCTTTCCCTATTTTATATATGGATTTGAAACTTGATTTAATTTCATTTACATTTTTAATCGCTTTCCCTATTTTATATATGGATTTGAAACTTTATTTCATTTCATTTACATTTTTAATCGCTTTCCCTGTTTTATATATGGATTTAAAACTTTATTTCATTTCATTTACATTTTTAATCGCTTCCCCTATTTTATATATGGATTTGAAACTTGATTTCATTTAATTTACATTTTTAATCGCTTTCCCTATTTTATATATGGATTTGAAACTTTATTTCATTTCATTTACATTTTTAATCGCTTTCCCTATTTTATATATGGATTTAAAACTTTATTTCATTTCATTTACATTTTTAATCGCTTCCCCTATTTTATATATGGATTTGAAACTTGATTTAATTTAATTTACATTTTTAATCGCTTTCCCTATTTTATATATGGATTTGAAACTTGATTTCATTTAATTTACATTTTTAATCGCTTTCCCTATTTTATATATGGATTTGAAACTTGATTTCATTTAATTTACATTTTTAATCGCTTCCCCTATTTTATATATGGATTTAAAACTTTATTTCATTTAATTTACATTTTTAATCGCTTTCCCTATTTTATATATGGATTTGAAACTTGATTTAATTTAATTTACATTTTTAATCGCTTTCCCTATTTTATATATGGATTTGAAACTTGATTTCATTTCATTTACATTTTTAATCGCTTTCCCTATTTTATATATGGATTTAAAACTTTATTTCATTTCATTTACATTTTTAATCGCTTTCCCTATTTTATATATGGATTTAAAACTTTATTTCATTTAATTTACATTTTTAATCGCTTCCCCTATTTTATATATGGATTTGAAACTTGATTTCATTTCATTTACATTTTTAATCGCTTTCCCTATTTTATATATGGATTTGAAACTTGATTTCATTTAATTTACATTTTTAATCGCTTTCCCTATTTTATATATGGATTTGAAACTTGATTTCATTTCATTTACATTTTTAATCGCTTTCCCTATTTTATATCTGGATTTGAAACTTTATTTCATTTCATTTACATTTTTAATCGCTTTCCCTATTTTATATATGGATTTAAAACTTGATTTCATTTCATTTACATTTTTAATCGCTTCCCCTATTTTATATATGGATTTGAAACTTGATTTCATTTAATTTACATTTTTAATCGCTTTCCCTATTTTATATATGGATTTGAAACTTTATTTCATTTCATTTACATTTTTAATCGCTTTCCCTATTTTATATATGGATTTAAAACTTTATTTCATTTCATTTACATTTTTAATCGCTTCCCCTATTTTATATATGGATTTGAAACTTGATTTAATTTAATTTACATTTTTAATCGCTTTCCCTATTTTATATATGGATTTGAAACTTTATTTCATTTCATTTACATTTTTAATCGCTTTCCCTATTTTATATATGGATTTGAAACTTTATTTCATTTAATTTACATTTTTAATCGCTTTCCCTATTTTATATATGGATTTGAAACTTGATTTAATTTAATTTACATTTTTAATCGCTTCCCCTATTTTATATATGGATTTGAAACTTGATTTCATTTAATTTACATTTTTAATCGCTTTCCCTATTTTATATATGGATTTGAAACTTGATTTCATTTAATTTACATTTTTAATCGCTTCCCCTATTTTATATATGGATTTAAAACTTTATTTCATTTAATTTACATTTTTAATCGCTTTCCCTATTTTATATATGGATTTGAAACTTGATTTAATTTAATTTACATTTTTAATCGCTTTCCCTATTTTATATATGGATTTGAAACTTGATTTCATTTCATTTACATTTTTAATCGCTTTCCCTATTTTATATATGGATTTAAAACTTTATTTCATTTCATTTACATTTTTAATCGCTTTCCCTATTTTATATATGGATTTAAAACTTTATTTCATTTAATTTACATTTTTAATCGCTTCCCCTATTTTATATATGGATTTGAAACTTGATTTCATTTCATTTACATTTTTAATCGCTTTCCCTATTTTATATATGGATTTGAAACTTGATTTCATTTAATTTACATTTTTAATCGCTTTCCCTATTTTATATATGGATTTGAAACTTGATTTCATTTCATTTACATTTTTAATCGCTTTCCCTATTTTATATCTGGATTTGAAACTTTATTTCATTTCATTTACATTTTTAATCGCTTTCCCTATTTTATATATGGATTTAAAACTTGATTTCATTTCATTTACATTTTTAATCGCTTCCCCTATTTTATATATGGATTTGAAACTTGATTTCATTTAATTTACATTTTTAATCGCTTTCCCTATTTTATATATGGATTTGAAACTTTATTTCATTTAATTTACATTTTTAATCGCTTACCCTATTTTATATATGGATTTGAAACTTTATTTCATTTCATTTACATTTTTAATCGCTTTCCCTATTTTATATATGGATTTGAAACTTGATTTCATTTAATTTACATTTTTAATCGCTTCCCCTATTTTATATATGGATTTGAAACTTGATTTCATTTGATTTACATTTTTAATCGCTTTCCCTATTTTATATATGGATTTGAAACTTGATTTCATTTCATTTACATTTTTAATCGCTTTCCCTATTTTATATATGGATTTGAAACTTGATTTCATTTAATTTACATTTTTAATCGCTTCCCCTATTTTATATATGGATTTGAAACTTGATTTCATTTAATTTACATTTTTAATCGCTTTCCCTATTTTATATATGGATTTGATACTTGATTTCATTTCATTTACATTTTTAATCGCTTTCCCTATTTTATATATGGATTTGAAACTTGATTTCATTTCATTTACATTTTTAATCGCTTTCCCTATTTTATATATGGATTTGAAACTTGATTTCATTTCATTTACATTTTTAATCGCTTTCCCTATTTTATATATGGATTTGAAACTTGATTTCATTTCATTTACATTTTTAATCGCTTTCCCTATTTTATATATGGATTTGAAACTTGATTTCATTTAATTTACATTTTTAATCGCTTCCCCTATTTTATATATGGATTTGAAACTTGATTTCATTTAATTTACATTTTTAATCGCTTTCCCTATTTTATATATGGATTTGAAACTTGATTTCATTTCATTTACATTTTTAATCGCTTTCCCTATTTTATATATGGATTTGAAACTTGATTTCATTTCATTTACATTTTTAATCGCTTTCCCTATTTTATATATGGATTTGAAACTTGATTTCATTTCATTTACATTTTTAATCGCTTTCCCTATTTTATATATGGATTTGAAACTTGATTTCATTTCATTTACATTTTTAATCGCTTTCCCTATTTTATATATGGATTTGAAACTTGATTTCATTTAATTTACATTTTTAATCGCTTTCCCTATTTTATATATGGATTTGAAACTTGATTTCATTTAATTTACATTTTTAATCGCTTTCCCTATTTTATATATGGATTTGAAACTTGATTTCATTTCATTTACATTTTTAATCGCTTTCCCTATTTTATATATGGATTTGAAACTTGATTTCATTTCATTTACATTTTTAATCGCTTTCCCTATTTTATATATGGATTTGAAACTTGATTTCATTTCATTTACATTTTTAATCGCTTTCCCTATTTTATATATGGATTTGAAACTTGATTTCATTTAATTTACAATTTTTATCGCTTCCCCTATTTTATATATGGATTTGAAACTTGATTTCATTTAATTTACATTTTTAATCGCTTTCCCTATTTTATATATGGATTTGAAACTTGATTTCATATAATTTACATTTTTAATCGCTTTCCCTATTTTATATATGGATTTAAAACTTTATTTCATTTCATTTACATTTTTAATCGCTTTCCCTATTTTATATATGGATTTGAAACTTGATTTCATTTAATTTACATTTTTAATCGCTTCCCCTATTTTATATATGGATTTGAAACTTGATTTCATTTGATTTACATTTTTAATCGCTTTCCCTATTTTATATATGGATTTGAAACTTGATTTCATTTCATTTACATTTTTAATCGCTTTCCCTATTTTATATATGGATTTGAAACTTGATTTCATTTAATTTACATTTTTAATCGCTTCCCCTATTTTATATATGGATTTGAAACTTGATTTCATTTAATTTACATTTTTAATCGCTTTCCCTATTTTATATATGGATTTGAAACTTGATTTCATTTCATTTACATTTTTAATCGCTTTCCCTATTTTATATATGGATTTGAAACTTGATTTCATTTCATTTACATTTTTAATTGCTTTCCCTATTTTATATATGGATTTGAAACTTGATTTCATTTCATTTACATTTTTAATCGCTTTCCCTATTTTATATATGGATTTGAAACTTGATTTCATTTCATTTACATTTTTAATCGCTTTCCCTATTTTATATATGGATTTGAAACTTGATTTCATTTAATTTACATTTTTAATCGCTTCCCCTATTTTATATATGGATTTGAAACTTGATTTCATTTAATTTACATTTTTAATCGCTTTCCCTATTTTATATATGGATTTGAAACTTGATTTCATTTCATTTACATTTTTAATCGCTTTCCCTATTTTATATATGGATTTGAAACTTGATTTCATTTCATTTACATTTTTAATCGCTTTCCCTATTTTATATATGGATTTGAAACTTGATTTCATTTCATTTACATTTTTAATCGCTTTCCCTATTTTATATATGGATTTGAAACTTGATTTCATTTCATTTACATTTTTAATCGCTTTCCCTATTTTATATATGGATTTGAAACTTGATTTCATTTAATTTACATTTTTAATTGCTTTCCCTATTTTATATATGGATTTGAAACTTGATTTCATTTAATTTACATTTTTAATCGCTTTCCCTATTTTATATATGGATTTGAAACTTGATTTCATTTCATTTACATTTTTAATCGCTTTCCCTATTTTATATATGGATTTGAAACTTGATTTCATTTCATTTACATTTTTAATCGCTTTCCCTATTTTATATATGGATTTGAAACTTGATTTCATTTCATTTACATTTTTAATCGCTTTCCCTATTTTATATATGGATTTGAAACTTGATTTCATTTAATTTACAATTTTTATCGCTTCCCCTATTTTATATATGGATTTGAAACTTGATTTCATTTAATTTACATTTTTAATCGCTTTCCCTATTTTATATATGGATTTGAAACTTGATTTCATATAATTTACATTTTTAATCGCTTTCCCTATTTTATATATGGATTTAAAACTTTATTTCATTTCATTTACATTTTTTATCGCTTTCCCTATTTTATATATGGATTTGAAACTTGATTTCATTTAATTTACATTTTTAATCGCTTTCCCTATTTTATATATGGATTTGAAACTTGATTTCATTTCATTTACATTTTTAATCGCTTTCCCTATTTTATATATGGATTTGAAACTTTATTTCATTTCATTTACATTTTTAATCGCTTTCCCTATTTTATATATGGATTTAAAACTTGATTTCATTTAATTTACATTTTTAATCGCTTCCCCTAATTTATATATGGATTTGAAACTTGATTTCATTTAATTTACATTTTTAATCGCTTTCCCTATTTTATATATGGATTTGAAACTTGATTTCATTTCATTTACATTTTTAATCGCTTTCCCTATTTTATATATGGATTTGAAACTTTATTTCATTTCATTTACATTTTTAATCGCTTCCCCTATTTTATATATGGATTTGAAACCTGATTTCATTTAATTTACATTTTTAATCGCTTTCCCTATTTTATATATGGATTTGAAACTTTATTTCATTTCATTTACATTTTTAATCGCTTTCCCTATTTTATATATGGATTTAAAACTTGATTTCATTTCATTTACATTTTTAATCGCTTCCCCTATTTTATATATGTATTTGAAACTTGATTTCATTTCATTTACATTTTTAATCGCTTTCCCTATTTTATATATGGATTTGAAACTTTATTTCATTTAATTTACATTTTTAATCGCTTCCCCTATTTTATATATGGATTTGAAACTTTATTTAATTTCATTTACATTTTTAATCGCTTTCCCTATTTTATATATGGATTTGAAACTTGATTTCATTTAATTTACATTTTTAATCGCTTTCCCTATTTTATATATGGATTTGAAACTTGATTTCATTTAATTTACATTTTTAATCGCTTCCCCTATTTTATATATGGATTTGAAACTTGATTTCATTTAATTTACATTTTTAATCGCTTTCCCTATTTTATATATGGATTTGAAACTTGATTTCATTTCATTTACATTTTTAATCGCTTTCCCTATTTTATATATGGATTTGAAACTTGATTTCATTTCATTTACATTTTTAATCGCTTTCCCTATTTTATATATGGATTTGAAACTTTATTTCATTTCATTTACATTTTTAATCGCTTTCCCTATTTTATATATGGATTTGAAACTTGATTTCATTTCATTTACATTTTGAATCGCTTTCCCTATTTTATATATGGATTTGAAACTTGATTTCATTTAATTTACATTTTTAATCGCTTTCCCTATTTTATATATGGATTTGAAACTTGATTTCATTTCATTTACATTTTTAATCGCTTTCCCTATTTTATATATGGATTTGAAACTTGATTTCATTTCATTTACATTTTTAATCGCTTTCCCTATTTTATATATGGATTTGAAACTTGATTTCATTTAATTTACATTTTTAATCGCTTCCCCTATTTTATATATGGATTTGAAACTTGATTTCATTTAATTTATATTTTTAATCGCTTTCCCTATTTTATATATGGATTTGAAACTTGATTTCATATAATTTACATTTTTAATCGCTTTCCCTATTTTATATATGGATTTGAAACTTGATTTCATTTCATTTACATTTTTAATCGCTTTCCCTATTTTATATATGGATTTGAAACTTGATTTCATTTCATTTACATTTTTAATCGCTTCCCCTATTTTATATATGGATTTGAAACTTGATTTAATTTAATTTACATTTTTAATCGCTTTCCCTATTTTATATATGGATTTGAAACTTGATTTCATTTAATTTACATTTTTAATCGCTTTCCCTATTTTATATATGGATTTGAAACTTGATTTCATTTAATTTACATTTTTAATCGCTTTCCCTATTTTATATATGGATTTAAAACTTTATTTCATTTCATTTACATTTTTAATCGCTTCCCCTATTTTATATATGGATTTGAAACCTGATTTCATTTAATTTACATTTTTAATCGCTTTCCTTATTTTATATATGGATTTGAAACTTTATTTCATTTCATTTACATTTTTAATCGCTTTCCCTATTTTGTATATGGATTTAAAACTTGATTTCATTTCATTTACATTTTTAATCGCTTCCCCTATTTTATATATGGATTTGAAACTTGATTTCATTTCATTTACATTTTTAATCGCTTTCCCTATTTTATATATGGATTTGAAACTTTATTTCATTTAATTTACATTTTTAATCGCTTCCCCTATTTTATATATGGATTTGAAACTTTATTTCATTTCATTTACATTTTTAATCGCTTTCCCTATTTTATATATGGATTTGAAACTTGATTTCATTTAATTTACATTTTTAATCGCTTTCCCTATTTTATATATGGATTTGAAACTTTATTTCATTTAATTTACATTTTTAATCGCTTCCCCTATTTTATATATGGATTTGAAACTTTATTTCATTTCATTTACATTTTTAATCGCTTTCCCTATTTTATATATGGATTTGAAACTTGATTTCATTTAATTTACATTTTTAATCGCTTCCCCTATTTTATATATGGATTTGAAACTATATTTCATTTGATTTACATTTTTAATCGCTTTCCCTATTTTATATATGGATTTGAAACTTGATTTCATTTCATTTACATTTTTAATCGCTTTCCCTATTTTATATATGGATTTGAAACTTGATTTCATTTAATTTACATTTTTAATCGCTTCCCCTATTTTATATATGGATTTGAAACTTGATTTCATTTAATTTACATTTTTAATCGCTTTCCCTATTTTATATATGGATTTGAAACTTGATTTCATTTCATTTACATTTTTAATCGCTTTCCCTATTTTATATATGGATTTGAAACTTGATTTCATTTCATTTACATTTTTAATCGCTTTCCCTATTTTTTATATGGATTTGAAACTTGATTTCATTTCATTTACATTTTTAATCGCTTTCCCTATTTTATATATGGATTTGAAACTTGATTTCATTTCATTTACATTTTTAATCGCTTTCCCTATTTTATATATGGATTTGAAACTTGATTTCATTTCATTTACATTTTTAATCGCTTTCCCTATTTTATATATGGATTTGAAACTTGATTTCATTTAATTTACATTTTTAATCGCTTCCCCTATTTTATATATGGATTTGAAACTTGATTTCATTTAATTTACATTTTTAATCGCTTTCCCTATTTTATATATGGATTTGAAACTTGATTTCATTTCATTTACATTTTTAATCGCTTTCCCTATTTTATATATGGATTTGAAACTTGATTTCATTTCATTTACATTTTTAATCGCTTTCCCTATTTTATATATGGATTTGAAACTTGATTTCATTTCATTTACATTTTTAATCGCTTTCCCTATTTTATATATGGATTTGAAACTTGATTTCATTTCATTTACATTTTTAATCGCTTTCCCTATTTTATATATGGATTTGAAACTTGATTTCATTTAATTTACATTTTTAATCGCTTTCCCTATTTTATATATGGATTTGAAACTTGATTTCATTTAATTTACATTTTTAATCGCTTTCCCTATTTTATATATGGATTTGAAACTTGATTTCATTTCATTTACATTTTTAATCGCTTTCCCTATTTTATATATGGATTTGAAACTTGATTTCATTTCATTTACATTTTTAATCGCTTTCCCTATTTTATATATGGATTTGAAACTTGATTTCATTTCATTTACATTTTTAATCGCTTTCCCTATTTTATATATGGATTTGAAACTTGATTTCATTTAATTTACAATTTTTATCGCTTCCCCTATTTTATATATGGATTTGAAACTTGATTTCATTTAATTTACATTTTTAATCGCTTTCCCTATTTTATATATGGATTTGAAACTTGATTTCATATAATTTACATTTTTAATCGCTTTCCCTATTTTATATATGGATTTGAAACTTGATTTCATTTAATTTACATTTTTAATCGCTTTCCCTATTTTATATATGGATTTGAAACTTGATTTCATTTAATTTACATTTTTAATCGCTTTCCCTATTTTATATATGGATTTGAAACTTGATTTCATTTCATTTACATTTTTAATCGCTTTCCCTATTTTATATATGGATTTGAAACTTTATTTCATTTCATTTACATTTTTAATCGCTTTCCCTATTTTATATATGGATTTAAAACTTGATTTCATTTAATTTACATTTTTAATCGCTTCCCCTAATTTATATATGGATTTGAAACTTGATTTCATTTAATTTACATTTTTAATCGCTTTCCCTATTTTATATATGGATTTGAAACTTTATTTCATTTCATTTACATTTTTAATCGCTTTCCCTATTTTATATATGGATTTAAAACTTTATTTCATTTCATTTACATTTTTAATCGCTTCCCCTATTTTATATATGGATTTGAAACCTGATTTCATTTAATTTACATTTTTAATCGCTTTCCCTATTTTATATATGGATTTGAAACTTTATTTCATTTCATTTACATTTTTAATCGCTTTCCCTATTTTATATATGGATTTAAAACTTGATTTCATTTCATTTACATTTTTAATCGCTTCCCCTATTTTATATATGGATTTGAAACTTGATTTCATTTCATTTACATTTTTAATCGCTTCCCCTATTTTATATATGGATTTGTAACTTTATTTCATTTAATTTACATTTTTAATCGCTTCCCCTATTTTATATATGGATTTGAAACTTTATTTCATTTAATTTACATTTTTAATCGCTTCCCCTATTTTATATATGGATTTGAAACTTTATTTCATTTCATTTACATTTTTAATCGCTTTCCCTATTTTATATATGGATTTAAAACTTGATTTCATTTAATTTACATTTTTAATCGCTTCCCCTATTTTATATATGGATTTGAAACTATATTTCATTTGATTTACATTTTTAATCGCTTTCCCTTTTTTATATATGGATTTGAAACTTGATTTCATTTCATTTACATTTTTAATCGCTTTCCCTATTTTATATATGGATTTGAAACTTGATTTCATTTAATTTACATTTTTAATCGCTTCCCCTATTTTATATATGGATTTGAAACTTGATTTCATTTAATTTACATTTTTAATCGCTTTCCCTATTTTATATATGGATTTGAAACTTGATTTCATTTCATTTACATTTTTAATCGCTTTCCCTATTTTATATATGGATTTGAAACTTGATTTCATTTCATTTACATTTTTAATCGCTTTCCCTATTTTATATATGGATTTGAAACTTGATTTCATTTCATTTACATTTTTAATCGCTTTCCCTATTTTATATATGGATTTGAAACTTGATTTCATTTCATTTACATTTTTAATCGCTTTCCCTATTTTATATATGGATTTGAAACTTGATTTCATTTCATTTACATTTTTAATCGCTTTCCCTATTTTATATATGGATTTGAAACTTGATTTCATTTCATTTACATTTTTAATCGCTTTCCCTATTTTATATATGGATTTGAAACTTGATTTCATTTCATTTACATTTTTAATCGCTTTCCCTATTTTATATATGGATTTGAAACTTGATTTCATTTCATTTACATTTTTAATCGCTTTCCCTATTTTATATATGGATTTGAAACTTGATTTCATTTAATTTACAATTTTTATCGCTTCCCCTATTTTATATATGGATTTGAAACTTGATTTCATTTAATTTACATTTTTAATCGCTTTCCCTATTTTATATATGGATTTGAAACTTGATTTCATATAATTTACATTTTTAATCGCTTTCCCTATTTTATATATGGATTTGAAACTTGATTTCATTTAATTTACATTTTTAATCGCTTTCCCTATTTTATATATGGATTTGAAACTTGATTTCATTTAATTTACATTTTTAATCGCTTTCCCTATTTTATATATGGATTTGAAACTTGATTTCATTTCATTTACATTTTTAATCGCTTTCCCTATTTTATATATGGATTTGAAACTTTATTTCATTTCATTTACATTTTTAATCGCTTTCCCTATTTTATATATGGATTTAAAACTTGATTTCATTTAATTTACATTTTTAATCGCTTCCCCTAATTTATATATGGATTTGAAACTTGATTTCATTTAATTTACATTTTTAATCGCTTTCCCTATTTTATATATGGATTTGAAACTTTATTTCATTTCATTTACATTTTTAATCGCTTTCCCTATTTTATATATGGATTTAAAACTTTATTTCATTTCATTTACATTTTTAATCGCTTCCCCTATTTTATATATGGATTTGAAACCTGATTTCATTTAATTTACATTTTTAATCGCTTTCCCTATTTTATATATGGATTTGAAACTTTATTTCATTTCATTTACATTTTTAATCGCTTTCCCTATTTTATATATGGATTTAAAACTTGATTTCATTTCATTTACATTTTTAATCGCTTCCCCTATTTTATATATGGATTTGAAACTTGATTTCATTTCATTTACATTTTTAATCGCTTTCCCTATTTTATATATGGATTTGTAACTTTATTTCATTTAATTTACATTTTTAATCGCTTCCCCTATTTTATATATGGATTTGAAACTTTATTTCATTTAATTTACATTTTTAATCGCTTCCCCTATTTTATATATGGATTTGAAACTTTATTTCATTTCATTTACATTTTTAATCGCTTTCCCTATTTTATATATGGATTTAAAACTTGATTTCATTTAATTTACATTTTTAATCGCTTCCCCTATTTTATATATGGATTTGAAACTATATTTCATTTGATTTACATTTTTAATCGCTTTCCCTTTTTTATATATGGATTTGAAACTTGATTTCATTTCATTTACATTTTTAATCGCTTTCCCTATTTTATATATGGATTTGAAACTTGATTTCATTTAATTTACATTTTTAATCGCTTCCCCTATTTTATATATGGATTTGAAACTTGATTTCATTTAATTTACATTTTTAATCGCTTTCCCTATTTTATATATGGATTTGAAACTTGATTTCATTTCATTTACATTTTTAATCGCTTTCCCTATTTTATATATGGATTTGAAACTTGATTTCATTTCATTTACATTTTTAATCGCTTTCCCTATTTTATATATGGATTTGAAACTTGATTTCATTTCATTTACATTTTTAATCGCTTTCCCTATTTTATATATGGATTTGAAACTTGATTTCATTTCATTTACATTTTTAATCGCTTTCCCTATTTTATATATGGATTTGAAACTTGATTTCATTTCATTTACATTTTTAATCGCTTTCCCTATTTTATATATGGATTTGAAACTTGATTTCATTTAATTTACATTTTTAATCGCTTCCCCTATTTTATATATGGATTTGAAACTTGATTTCATTTAATTTACATTTTTAATCGCTTTCCCTATTTTATATATGGATTTGAAACTTGATTTCATTTCATTTACATTTTTAATCGCTTTCCCTATTTTATATATGGATTTGAAACTTGATTTCATTTCATTTACATTTTTAATCGCTTTCCCTATTTTATATATGGATTTGAAACTTGATTTCATTTCATTTACATTTTTAATCGCTTTCCCTATTTTATATATGGATTTGAAACTTGATTTCATTTCATTTACATTTTTAATCGCTTTCCCTATTTTATATATGGATTTGAAACTTGATTTCATTTAATTTACATTTTTAATCGCTTTCCCTATTTTATATATGGATTTGAAACTTGATTTCATTTAATTTACATTTTTAATCGCTTTCCCTATTTTATATATGGATTTGAAACTTGATTTCATTTCATTTACATTTTTAATCGCTTTCCCTATTTTATATATGGATTTGAAACTTGATTTCATTTCATTTACATTTTTAATCGCTTTCCCTATTTTATATATGGATTTGAAACTTGATTTCATTTCATTTACATTTTTAATCGCTTTCCCTATTTTATATATGGATTTGAAACTTGATTTCATTTAATTTACAATTTTTATCGCTTCCCCTATTTTATATATGGATTTGAAACTTGATTTCATTTAATTTACATTTTTAATCGCTTTCCCTATTTTATATATGGATTTGAAACTTGATTTCATATAATTTACATTTTTAATCGCTTTCCCTATTTTATATATGGATTTGAAACTTTATTTCATTTCATTTACATTTTTAATCGCTTTCCCTATTTTATATATGGATTTGAAACTTGATTTCATTTCATTTACATTTTTAATACCTTTCCCTATTTTATATATGGATTTGAAACTTGATTTCATTTCATTTACATTTTTAATCGCTTTCCCTATTTTATATATGGATTTGAAACTTTATTTCATTTCATTTACATTTTTAATCGCTTTCCCTATTTTATATATGGATTTAAAACTTGATTTCATTTAATTTACATTTTTAATCGCTTCCCCTAATTTATATATGGATTTGAAACTTGATTTCATTTAATTTACATTTTTAATCGCTTTCCCTATTTTATATATGGATTTGAAACTTTATTTCATTTCATTTACATTTTTAATCGCTTTCCCTATTTTATATATGGATTTAAAACTTTATTTCATTTCATTTACATTTTTAATCGCTTCCCCTATTTTATATATGGATTTGAAACCTGATTTCATTTAATTTACATTTTTAATCGCTTTCCCTATTTTATATATGGATTTGAAACTTTATTTCATTTCATTTACATTTTTAATCGCTTTCCCTATTTTATATATGGATTTAAAACTTGATTTCATTTCATTTACATTTTTAATCGCTTCCCCTATTTTATATATGGATTTGAAACTTGATTTCATTTCATTTACATTTTTAATCGCTTTCCCTATTTTATATATGGATTTGTAACTTTATTTCATTTAATTTACATTTTTAATCGCTTCCCCTATTTTATATATGGATTTGAAACTTTATTTCATTTCATTTACATTTTTAATCGCTTTCCCTATTTTATATATGGATTTGAAACTTGATTTCATTTAATTTACATTTTTAATCGCTTTCCCTATTTTATATATGGATTTGAAACTTGATTTCATTTAATTTACATTTTTAATCGCTTCCCCTATTTTATATATGGATTTGAAACTTGATTTCATTTAATTTACATTTTTAATCGCTTTCCCTATTTTATATATGGATTTGAAACTTGATTTCATTTCATTTACATTTTTAATCGCTTTCCCTATTTTATATATGGATTTGAAACTTGATTTCATTTCATTTACATTTTTAATCGCTTTCCCTATTTTATATATGGATTTGAAACTTGATTTCATTTCATTTACATTTTTAATCGCTTTCCCTATTTTATATATGGATTTGAAACTGGATTTCATTTCATTTACATTTTGAATCGCTTTCCCTATTTTATATATGGATTTGAAACTTGATTTCATTTCATTTACATTTTTAATCGCTTTCCCTATTTTATATATGGATTTGAAACTTGATTTCATTTGATTTACATTTTTAATCGCTTTCCCTATTTTATATATGGATTTGAAACTTGATTTCATTTCATTTACATTTTTAATCGCTTTCCCTATTTTATATATGGATTTGAAACTTGATTTCATTTAATTTACATTTTTAATCGCTTCCCCTATTTTATATATGGATTTGAAACTTGATTTCATTTAATTTACATTTTTAATCGCTTTCCCTATTTTATATATGGATTTGAAACTTTATTTCATATAATTTACATTTTTAATCGCTTTCCCTATTTTATATATGGATTTGAAACTTGATTTCATTTCATTTACATTTTTAATCGCTTTCCCTATTTTATATATGGATTTGAAACTTGATTTCATTTCATTTACATTTTTAATCGCTTCCCCTATTTTATATATGGATTTGAAACTTTATTTAATTTAATTTACATTTTTAATCGCTTTCCCTATTTTATATATGGATTTGAAACTTGATTTCATTTAATTTACATTTTTAATCGCTTTCCCTATTTTATATATGGATTTGAAACTTGATTTCATTTCATTTACATTTTTAATCGCTTTCCCTATTTTATATATGGATTTAAAACTTTATTTCATTTAATTTACATTTTTAATCGCTTTCCCTATTTTATATATGGATTTGAAACTTGATTTCATTTAATTTACATTTTTAATCGCTTTCCCTGTTTTATATATGGATTTGAAACTTGATTTCATTTAATTTACATTTTTAATCGCTTTCCCTATTTTATATATGGATTTAAAACTTTATTTCATTTCATTTACATTTTTAATCGCTTTCCCTATTTTATATATGGATTTAAAACTTTATTTCATTTAATTTACATTTTTAATCGCTTCCCCTATTTTATATATGGATTTGAAACTTGATTTCATTTAATTTACATTTTTAATCGCTTTCCCTATTTTATATATGGATTTGAAACTTGATTTCATTTAATTTACATTTTTAATCGCTTTCCCTATTTTATATATGGATTTGAAACTTGATTTCATTTCATTTACATTTTTAATCGCTTTCCCTATTTTATATATGGATTTGAAACTTTATTTCATTTCATTTACATTTTTAATCGCTTTCCCTGTTTTATATATGGATTTAAAACTTTATTTCATTTCATTTACATTTTTAAACGCTTTCCCTATTTTATATATGGATTTGAAACTTGATTTCATTTAATTTACATTTTTAATCGCTTTCCCTATTTTATATATGGATTTGAAACTTGATTTCATTTAATTTACATTTTTAATCGCTTTCCCTATTTTATATATGGATTTAAAACTTTATTTAATTTCATTTACATTTTTAATCGCTTCCCCTATTTTATATATGGATTTGAAACTTGATTTCATTTAATTTACATTTTTAATCGCTTTCCCTATTTTATATATGGATTTGAAACTTTATTTCATTTCATTTACATTTTTAATCGCTTTCCCTATTTTATATATGGATTTGAAACTTTATTTCATTTAATTTACATTTTTAATCGCTTTCCCTATTTTATATATGGATTTGAAACTTGATTTAATTTAATTTACATTTTTAATCGCTTCCCCTATTTTATATATGGATTTGAAACTTGATTTCATTTAATTTACATTTTTAATCGCTTTCCCTATTTTATATATGGATTTGAAACTTGATTTCATTTAATTTACATTTTTAATCGCTTCCCCTATTTTATATATGGATTTAAAACTTCATTTCATTTAATTTACATTTTTAATCGCTTCCCCTATTTTATATATGGATTTGAAACTTGATTTAATTTAATTTACATTTTTAATCGCTTTCCCTATTTTATATATGGATTTGAAACTTGATTTCATTTCATTTACATTTTTAATCGCTTTCCCTATTTTATATATGGATTTAAAACTTTATTTCATTTCATTTACATTTTTAATCGCTTTCCCTATTTTATATATGGATTTAAAACTTTATTTCATTTAATTTACATTTTTAATCGCTTCCCCTATTTTATATATGGATTTGAAACTTGATTTCATTTAATTTACATTTTTAATCGCTTTCCCTATTTTATATATGGATTTGAAACTTGATTTCATTTAATTTACATTTTTAATCGCTTTCCCTATTTTATATATGGATTTGAAACTTGATTTCATTTCATTTACATTTTTAATCGCTTTCCCTATTTTATATCTGGATTTGAAACTTTATTTCATTTCATTTACATTTTTAATCGCTTTCCCTATTTTATATATGGATTTAAAACTTTATTTCATTTCATTTACATTTTTAATCGCTTCCCCTAATTTATATATGGATTTGAAACTTGATTTTTTTTAATTTACATTTTTAATCGCTTTCCCTATTTTATATATGGATTTGAAACTTGATTTCATTTCATTTACATTTTTAATCGCTTTCCCTATTTTATATATGGATTTAAAACTTTATTTCATTTCATTTACATTTTTAATCGCTTCCCCTATTTTATATATGGATTTGAAACCTGATTTCATTTAATTTACATTTTTAATCGCTTTCCCTATTTTATATATGGATTTGAAACTTTATTTCATTTCATTTACATTTTTAATCGCTTTCCCTATTTTGTATATGGATTTAAAACTTGATTTCATTTCATTTACATTTTTAATCGCTTCCCCTATTTTATATATGGATTTGAAACTTGATTTCATTTCATTTACATTTTTAATCGCTTTCCCTATTTTATATATGGATTTGAAACTTTATTTCATTTAATTTACATTTTTAATCGCTTCCCCTATTTTATATATGGATTTGAAACTTTATTTCATTTCATTTACATTTTTAATCGCTTTCCCTATTTTATATATGGATTTGAAACTTGATTTCATTTAATTTACATTTTTAATCGCTTCCCCTATTTTATATATGGATTTGAAACTTGATTTCATTTGATTTACATTTTTAATCGCTTTCCCTATTTTATATATGGATTTGAAACTTGATTTCATTTCATTTACATTTTTAATCGCTTTCCCTATTTTATATATGGATTTGAAACTTGATTTCATTTAATTTACATTTTTAATCGCTTCCCCTATTTTATATATGGATTTGAAACTTGATTTCATTTAATTTACATTTTTAATCGCTTTCCCTATTTTATATATGGATTTGAAACTTGATTTCATTTCATTTACATTTTTAATCGCTTTCCCTATTTTATATATGGATTTGAAACTTGATTTAATTTCATTTACATTTTTAATCGCTTTCCCTATTTTATATATGGATTTGAAACTTGATTTCATTTCATTTACATTTTTAATCGCTTTCCCTATTTTATATATGGATTTGAAACTTGATTTCATTTCATTTACATTTTTAATCGCTTTCCCTATTTTATATATGGATTTGAAACTTGATTTCATTTCATTTACATTTTTAATCGCTTTCCCTATTTTATATATGGATTTGAAACTTGATTTAATTTAATTTACATTTTTAATCGCTTTCCCTATTTTATATATGGATTTGAAACTTGATTTCATTTCATTTACATTTTTAATCGCTTTCCCTATTTTATATATGGATTTGAAACTTGATTTCATTTCATTTACATTTTTAATCGCTTTCCCTATTTTATATATGGATTTGAAACTTGATTTCATATAATTTACATTTTTAATCGCTTTCCCTATTTTATATATGGATTTAAAACTTTATTTCATTTCATTTACATTTTTAATCGCTTTCCCTATTTTATATATGGATTTAAAACTTGATTTCATTTAATTTACATTTTTAATCGCTTCCCCTAATTTATATATGGATTTGAAACTTGATTTCATTTAATTTACATTTTTAATCGCTTTCCCTATTTTATATATGGATTTGAAACTTTATTTCATTTCATTTACATTTTTAATCTCTTTCCCTATTTTATATATGGATTTAAAACTTTATTTCATTTCATTTACATTTTTAATCGCTTCCCCTATTTTATATATGGATTTGAAACTTGATTTCATTTAATTTACATTTTTAATCGCTTTCCCTATTTTATATATGGATTTGAAACTTTATTTCATTTAATTTACATTTTTAATCGCTTTCCCTATTTTATATATGGATTTAAAACTTGATTTCATTTCATTTACATTTTTAATCGCTTCCCCTTTTTTATATATGGATTTGAAACTTGATTTCATTTCATTTACATTTTTAATCGCTTTCCCTATTTTATATATGGATCTGAAACTTTATTTCATTTAATTTACATTTTTAATCGCTTCCCCTATTTTATATATGGATTTGAAACTTTATTTCATTTCATTTACATTTTTAATCGCTTTCCCTATTTTATATATGGATTTGAAACTTGATTTCATTTAATTTACATTTTTAATCGCTTTCCCTATTTTATATATGGATTTGAAACTTGATTTCATTTAATTTACATTTTTAATCGCTTCCCCTATTTTATATATGGATTTGAAACTTGATTTCATTTAATTTACATTTTTAATCGCTTTCCCTATTTTATATATGGATTTGAAACTTGATTTCATTTCATTTACATTTTTAATCGCTTTCCCTATTTTATATATGGATTTGAAACTTGATTTCATTTCATTTACATTTTTAATCGCTTTCCCTATTTTATATATGGATTTGAAACTTGATTTCATTTCATTTACATTTTTAATCGCTTTCCCTATTTTATATATGGATTTGAAACTTGATTTCATTTCATTTACATTTTTAATCGCTTTCCCTATTTTATATATGGATTTGAAACTTGATTTCATTTCATTTACATTTTTAATCGCTTTCCCTATTTTATATATGGATTTGAAACTTGATTTCATTTAATTTACATTTTTAATCGCTTTCCCTATTTTATATATGGATTTGAAACATGATTTCATTTCATTTACATTTTTAATCGCTTTCCCTATTTTATATATGGATTTAAAACTTTATTTCATTTAATTTACATTTTTAATCGCTTTCCCTATTTTATATATGGATTTGAAACTTGATTTAATTTAATTTACATTTTTAATCGCTTTCCCTGTTTTATATATGGATTTGAAACTTGATTTCATTTAATTTACATTTTTAATCGCTTTCCCTATTTTATATATGGATTTAAAACTTTATTTCATTTCATTTACATTTTTAATCGCTTTCCCTATTTTATATATGGATTTAAAACTTGATTTAATTTAATTTACATTTTTAATCGCTTCCCCTATTTTATATATGGATTTGAAACTTGATTTCATTTAATTTACATTTTTAATCGCTTTCCCTATTTTATATATGGATTTGAAACTTGATTTCATTTAATTTACATTTTTAATCGCTTTCCCTATTTTATATATGGATTTGAAACTTGATTTCATTTCATTTACATTTTTAATCGCTTTCCCTATTTTATATATGGATTTGAAACTTTATTTCATTTCATTTACATTTTTAATCGCTTTCCCTGTTTTATATATGGATTTAAAACTTTATTTCATTTCATTTACATTTTTAAACGCTTTCCCTATTTTATATATGGATTTGAAACTTGATTTCATTTAATTTACATTTTTAATCGCTTTCCCTATTTTATATATGGATTTGAAACTTGATTTCATTTCATTTACATTTTTAATCGCTTTCCCTATTTTATATATGGATTTAAAACTTTATTTAATTTCATTTACATTTTTAATCGCTTCCCCTATTTTATATATGGATTTGAAACTTGATTTCATTTAATTTACATTTTTAATCGCTTTCCCTATTTTATATATGGATTTGAAACTTTATTTCATTTCATTTACATTTTTAATCGCTTTCCCTATTTTATATATGGATTTGAAACTTTATTTCATTTAATTTACATTTTTAATCGCTTTCCCTATTTTATATATGGATTTGAAACTTGATTTAATTTAATTTACATTTTTAATCGCTTCCCCTATTTTATATATGGATTTGAAACTTGATTTCATTTAATTTACATTTTTAATCGCTTTCCCTATTTTATATATGGATTTGAAACTTGATTTCATTTAATTTACATTTTTAATCGCTTCCCCTATTTTATATATGGATTTAAAACTTCATTTCATTTAATTTACATTTTTAATCGCTTCCCCTATTTTATATATGGATTTGAAACTTGATTTAATTTAATTTACATTTTTAATCGCTTTCCCTATTTTATATATGGATTTGAAACTTGATTTCATTTCATTTACATTTTTAATCGCTTTCCCTATTTTATATATGGATTTAAAACTTTATTTCATTTCATTTACATTTTTAATCGCTTTCCCTATTTTATATATGGATTTAAAACTTTATTTCATTTAATTTACATTTTTAATCGCTTCCCCTATTTTATATATGGATTTGAAACTTGATTTCATTTAATTTACATTTTTAATCGCTTTCCCTATTTTATATATGGATTTGAAACTTGATTTCATTTAATTTACATTTTTAATCGCTTTCCCTATTTTATATATGGATTTGAAACTTGATTTCATTTCATTTACATTTTTAATCGCTTTCCCTATTTTATATCTGGATTTGAAACTTTATTTCATTTCATTTACATTTTTAATCGCTTTCCCTATTTTATATATGGATTTAAAACTTTATTTCATTTCATTTACATTTTTAATCGCTTCCCCTAATTTATATATGGATTTGAAACTTGATTTTTTTTAATTTACATTTTTAATCGCTTTCCCTATTTTATATATGGATTTGAAACTTGATTTCATTTCATTTACATTTTTAATCGCTTTCCCTATTTTATATATGGATTTAAAACTTTATTTCATTTCATTTACATTTTTAATCGCTTCCCCTATTTTATATATGGATTTGAAACCTGATTTCATTTAATTTACATTTTTAATCGCTTTCCCTATTTTATATATGGATTTGAAACTTTATTTCATTTCATTTACATTTTTAATCGCTTTCCCTATTTTGTATATGGATTTAAAACTTGATTTCATTTCATTTACATTTTTAATCGCTTCCCCTATTTTATATATGGATTTGAAACTTGATTTCATTTCATTTACATTTTTAATCGCTTTCCCTATTTTATATATGGATTTGAAACTTTATTTCATTTAATTTACATTTTTAATCGCTTCCCCTATTTTATATATGGATTTGAAACTTTATTTCATTTCATTTACATTTTTAATCGCTTTCCCTATTTTATATATGGATTTGAAACTTGATTTCATTTCATTTACATTTTTAATCGCTTTCCCTATTTTATATATGGATTTGAAACTTGATTTCATTTCATTTACATTTTTAATCGCTTTCCCTATTTTATATATGGATTTGAAACTTGATTTCATTTCATTTACATTTTTAATCGCTTTCCCTATTTTATATATGGATTTGAAACTTGATTTCATTTAATTTACATTTTTAATCGCTTTCCCTATTTTATATATGGATTTGAAACATGATTTCATTTCATTTACATTTTTAATCGCTTTCCCTATTTTATATATGGATTTAAAACTTTATTTCATTTAATTTACATTTTTAATCGCTTTCCCTATTTTATATATGGATTTGAAACTTGATTTCATTTCATTTACATTTTTAATCGCTTTCCCTATTTTATATATGGATTTGAAACTTGATTTCATTTCATTTACATTTTTAATCGCTTTCCCTATTTTATATATGGATTTGAAACTTGATTTCATTTCATTTACATTTTTAATCGCTTTCCCTATTTTATATATGGATTTGAAACTTGATTTCATTTAATTTACATTTTTAATCGCTTTCCCTATTTTATATATGGATTTGAAACATGATTTCATTTCATTTACATTTTTAATCGCTTTCCCTATTTTATATATGGATTTAAAACTTTATTTCATTTAATTTACATTTTTAATCGCTTTCCCTATTTTATATATGGATTTGAAACTTGATTTAATTTAATTTACATTTTTAATCGCTTTCCCTGTTTTATATATGGATTTGAAACTTGATTTCATTTAATTTACATTTTTAATCGCTTTCCCTATTTTATATATGGATTTAAAACTTTATTTCATTTCATTTACATTTTTAATCGCTTTCCCTATTTTATATATGGATTTAAAACTTGATTTAATTTAATTTACATTTTTAATCGCTTCCCCTATTTTATATATGGATTTGAAACTTGATTTCATTTAATTTACATTTTTAATCGCTTTCCCTATTTTATATATGGATTTGAAACTTGATTTCATTTAATTTACATTTTTAATCGCTTTCCCTATTTTATATATGGATTTGAAACTTGATTTCATTTCATTTACATTTTTAATCGCTTTCCCTATTTTATATATGGATTTGAAACTTTATTTCATTTCATTTACATTTTTAATCGCTTTCCCTGTTTTATATATGGATTTAAAACTTTATTTCATTTCATTTACATTTTTAAACGCTTTCCCTATTTTATATATGGATTTGAAACTTGATTTCATTTAATTTACATTTTTAATCGCTTTCCCTATTTTATATATGGATTTGAAACTTGATTTCATTTAATTTACATTTTTAATCGCTTTCCCTATTTTATATATGGATTTAAAACTTTATTTAATTTCATTTACATTTTTAATCGCTTCCCCTATTTTATATATGGATTTGAAACTTGATTTCATTTAATTTACATTTTTAATCGCTTTCCCTATTTTATATATGGGTTTGAAACTTTATTTCATTTCATTTACATTTTTAATCGCTTTCCCTATTTTATATATGGATTTGAAACTTTATTTCATTTAATTTACATTTTTAATCGCTTTCCCTATTTTATATATGGATTTGAAACTTGATTTAATTTAATTTACATTTTTAATCGCTTCCCCTATTTTATATATGGATTTGAAACTTGATTTCATTTAATTTACATTTTTAATCGCTTTCCCTATTTTATATATGGATTTGAAACTTGATTTCATTTAATTTACATTTTTAATCGCTTCCCCTATTTTATATATGGATTTAAAACTTCATTTCATTTAATTTACATTTTTAATCGCTTCCCCTATTTTATATATGGATTTGAAACTTGATTTAATTTAATTTACATTTTTAATCGCTTTCCCTATTTTATATATGGATTTGAAACTTGATTTCATTTCATTTACATTTTTAATCGCTTTCCCTATTTTATATATGGATTTAAAACTTTATTTCATTTCATTTACATTTTTAATCGCTTTCCCTATTTTATATATGGATTTAAAACTTTATTTCATTTAATTTACATTTTTAATCGCTTCCCCTATTTTATATATGGATTTGAAACTTGATTTCATTTAATTTACATTTTTAATCGCTTTCCCTATTTTATATATGGATTTGAAACTTGATTTCATTTAATTTACATTTTTAATCGCTTTCCCTATTTTATATATGGATTTGAAACTTGATTTCATTTCATTTACATTTTTAATCGCTTTCCCTATTTTATATCTGGATTTGAAACTTTATTTCATTTCATTTACATTTTTAATCGCTTTCCCTATTTTATATATGGATTTAAAACTTTATTTCATTTCATTTACATTTTTAATCGCTTCCCCTAATTTATATATGGATTTGAAACTTGATTTTTTTTAATTTACATTTTTAATCGCTTTCCCTATTTTATATATGGATTTGAAACTTGATTTCATTTCATTTACATTTTTAATCGCTTTCCCTATTTTATATATGGATTTAAAACTTTATTTCATTTCATTTACATTTTTAATCGCTTCCCCTATTTTATATATGGATTTGAAACCTGATTTCATTTAATTTACATTTTTAATCGCTTTCCCTATTTTATATATGGATTTGAAACTTTATTTCATTTCATTTACATTTTTAATCGCTTTCCCTATTTTGTATATGGATTGAAAACTTGATTTCATTTCATTTACATTTTTAATCGCTTCCCCTATTTTATATATGGATTTGAAACTTGATTTCATTTCATTTACATTTTTAATCGCTTTCCCTATTTTATATATGGATTTGAAACTTTATTTCATTTAATTTACATTTTTAATCGCTTCCCCTATTTTATATATGGATTTGAAACTTTATTTCATTTCATTTACATTTTTAATCGCTTTCCCTATTTTATATATGGATTTGAAACTTGATTTCATTTAATTTACATTTTTAATCGCTTCCCCTATTTTATATATGGATTTGAAACTTGATTTCATTTGATTTACATTTTTAATCGCTTTCCCTATTTTATATATGGATTTGAAACTTGATTTCATTTCATTTACATTTTTAATCGCTTTCCCTATTTTATATATGGATTTGAAACTTGATTTCATTTAATTTACATTTTTAATCGCTTCCCCTATTTTATATATGGATTTGAAACTTGATTTCATTTAATTTACATTTTTAATCGCTTTCCCTATTTTATATATGGATTTGAAACTTGATTTCATTTCATTTACATTTTTAATCGCTTTCCCTATTTTATATATGGATTTGAAACTTGATTTAATTTCATTTACATTTTTAATCGCTTTCCCTATTTTATATATGGATTTGAAACTTGATTTCATTTCATTTACATTTTTAATCGCTTTCCCTATTTTATATATGGATTTGAAACTTGATTTCATTTCATTTACATTTTTAATCGCTTTCCCTATTTTATATATGGATTTGAAACTTGATTTCATTTCATTTACATTTTTAATCGCTTTCCCTATTTTATATATGGATTTGAAACTTGATTTAATTTAATTTACATTTTTAATCGCTTTCCCTATTTTATATATGGATTTGAAACTTGATTTCATTTCATTTACATTTTTAATCGCTTTTCCTATTTTATATATGGATTTGAAACTTGATTTCATTTCATTTACATTTTTAATCGCTTTCCCTATTTTATATATGGATTTGAAACTTGATTTCATATAATTTACATTTTTAATCGCTTTCCCTATTTTATATATGGATTTAAAACTTTATTTCATTTCATTTACATTTTTAATCGCTTTCCCTATTTTATATATGGATTTAAAACTTGATTTCATTTAATTTACATTTTTAATCGCTTCCCCTAATTTATATATGGATTTGAAACTTGATTTCATTTAATTTACATTTTTAATCGCTTTCCCTATTTTATATATGGATTTGAAACTTTATTTCATTTCATTTACATTTTTAATCTCTTTCCCTATTTTATATATGGATTTAAAACTTTATTTCATTTCATTTACATTTTTAATCGCTTTCCCTATTTTATATATGGATTTGAAACTTGATTTCATTTAATTTACATTTTTAATCGCTTTCCCTATTTTATATATGGATTTGAAACTTTATTTCATTTAATTTACATTTTTAATCGCTTTCCCTATTTTATATATGGATTTAAAACTTGATTTCATTTCATTTACATTTTTAATCGCTTCCCCTTTTTTATATATGGATTTGAAACTTGATTTCATTTCATTTACATTTTTAATCGCTTTCCCTATTTTATATATGGATCTGAAACTTTATTTCATTTAATTTACATTTTTAATCGCTTCCCCTATTTTATATATGGATTTGAAACTTTATTTCATTTCATTTACATTTTTAATCGCTTTCCCTATTTTATATATGGATTTGAAACTTGATTTCATTTAATTTACATTTTTAATCGCTTTCCCTATTTTATATATGGATTTGAAACTTGATTTCATTTAATTTACATTTTTAATCGCTTCCCCTATTTTATATATGGATTTGAAACTTGATTTCATTTAATTTACATTTTTAATCGCTTTCCCTATTTTATATATGGATTTGAAACTTGATTTCATTTCATTTACATTTTTAATCGCTTTCCCTATTTTATATATGGATTTGAAACTTGATTTCATTTCATTTACATTTTTAATCGCTTTCCCTATTTTATATATGGATTTGAAACTTGATTTCATTTCATTTACATTTTTAATCGCTTTCCCTATTTTATATATGGATTTGAAACTTGATTTCATTTCATTTACATTTTTAATCGCTTTCCCTATTTTATATATGGATTTGAAACTTGATTTCATTTCATTTACATTTTTAATCGCTTTCCCTATTTTATATATGGATTTGAAACTTGATTTAATTTAATTTACATTTTTAATCGCTTTTCCTATTTTATATATGGATTTGAAACTTGATTTCATTTCATTTACATTTTTAATCGCTTTCCCTAATTTATATATGGATTTGAAACTTGATTTCATTTGATTTACATTTTTAATCGCTTTCCCTATTTTATATATGGATTTGAAACTTGATTTCATTTCATTTACATTTTTAATCGCTTTCCCTATTTTATATATGGATTTGAAACTTGATTTCATTTAATTTACATTTTTAATCGCTTCCCCTATTTTATATATGGATTTGAAACTTGATTTCATTTAATTTACATTTTTAATCGCTTTCCCTATTTTATATATGGATTTGAAACTTGATTTCATATAATTTACATTTTTAATCGCTTTCCCTATTTTATATATGGATTTGAATCTTGATTTCATTTCATTTACATTTTTAATCGCTTTCCCTATTTTATATATGGATTTGAAACTTGATTTCATTTCATTTACATTTTTAATCGCTTTCCCTATTTTATATATGGATTTGAAACTTGATTTAATTTAATTTACATTTTTAATCGCTTTCCCTATTTTATATATGGATTTGAAACTTGATTTCATTTCATTTACATTTTTAATCGCTTTCCCTATTTTATATATGGATTTGAAACTTGATTTCATTTAATTTACATTTTTAATCGCTTTCCCTATTTTATATATGGATTTGAAACTTGATTTCATTTCATTTACATTTTTAATCGCTTTCCCTATTTTATATATGGATTTGAAACTTGATTTCATTTCATTTACATTTTTAATCGCTTCCCCTATTTTATATATGGATTTGAAACTTGATTTCATTTCATTTACATTTTTAATCGCTTTCCCTATTTTATATATGGATTTGAAACTTGATTTCATTTAATTTACATTTTTAATCGCTTTCCCTATTTTATATATGGATTTAAAACTTTATTTCATTTAATTTACATTTTTAATCGCTTTCCCTATTTTATATATGGATTTGAAACTTGATGTCATTTAATTTACATTTTTAATCGCTTTCCTTATTTTATATATGGATTTGAAACTTGATTTCATTTCATTTACATTTTTAATCGCTTTCCCTATTTTATATATGGATTTAAAACTTTATTTCATTTCATTTACATTTTTAATCGCTTTCCCTATTTTATATATGGATTTAAAACTTTATTTCATTTAATTTACATTTTTAATCGCTTCCCCTATTTTATATATGGATTTGAAACTTTATTTCATTTAATTTACATTTTTAATCGCTTTCCCTATTTTATATATGGATTTGAAACTTGATTTCATTTAATTTACATTTTTAATCGCTTTCCCTATTTTATATATGGATTTGAAACTTGATTTCATTTCATTTACATTTTTAATCGCTTTCCCTATTTTATATATGGATTTGAAACTTGATTTCATTTCATTTACATTTTTAATCGCTTTCCCTATTTTATATATGGATTTGAAACTTTATTTCATTTAATTTACATTTTTAATCGCTTTCCCTATTTTATATATGGATTTAAAACTTTATTTCATTTCATTTACATTTTTAATCGCTTCCCCTAATTTATATATGGATTTGAAACTTGATTTCATTTAATTTACATTTTTAATCGCTTTCCCTATTGTATATATGGATTTGAAACTTTATTTAATTTCATTTACATTTTTAATCGCTTTCCCTATTTTATATATGGATTTAAAACTTTATTTCATTTCATTTACATTTTTAATCGCTTCCCCTATTTTATATATGGATTTGAAACCTGATTTCATTTAATTTACATTTTTAATCGCTTTCCCTATTTTATATATGGATTTGAAACTTTATTTCATTTCATTTACATTTTTAATCGCTTTCCCTATTTTATATATGGATTTAAAACTTGATTTCATTTCATTTACATTTTTAATCGCTTCCCCTATTTTATATATGGATTTGAAACTTGATTTCATTTCATTTACATTTTTAATCGCTTTCCCTATTTTATATATGGATTTGAAACTTTATTTCATTTAATTTACATTTTTAATCGCTTCCCCTATTTTATATATGGATTTGAAACTTTATTTCATTTCATTTACATTTTTAATCGCTTTCCCTATTTTATATATGGATTTGAAACTTGATTTCATTTAATTTACATTTTTAATCGCTTCCCCTATTTTATATATGGATTTGAAACTTGATTTCATTTGATTTACATTTTTAATCGCTTTCCCTATTTTATATATGGATTTGAAACTTGATTTCATTTCATTTACATTTTTAATCGCTTTCCCTATTTGATATATGTATTTGAAACTTGATTTCATTTCATTTACCTTTTTAATCGCTTTCCCTATTTTATATATGGATTTGACACTTGATTTAATTTAATTTACATTTTTAATCGCTTCCCCTATTTTATATATGGATTTGAAACTTGATTTAATTTAATTTACATTTTTAATCGCTTTCCCTATTTTATATATGGATTTGAAACTTGATTTCATTTCATTTACATTTTTAATCGCTTTCCCTATTTTATATATGGATTTGAAACTTGATTTCATTTCATTTACATTTTTAATCGCTTCTCCTATTTTATATATGGATTTGAAACTTGATTTCATTTCATTTACATTTTTAATCGCTTTCCCTATTTTATATATGGATTTGAAACTTGATTTCATTTCATTTACATTTTTAATCGCTTTCCCTATTTTATATATGGATTTGAAACTTGATTTCATTTCATTTACATTTTTAATCGCTTTCCCTATTTTATATATGGATTTGAAACTTGATTTCATTTCATTTACATTTTTAATCGCTTTCCCTATTTTATATATGGATTTGAAACTTGATTTCATTTCATTTACATTTTTAATCGCTTTCCCTATTTTATATATGGATTTGAAACTTGATTTCATTTCATTTACATTTTTAATCGCTTCCCCTATTTTATATATGGATTTGAAACTTGATTTCATTTAATTTACATTTTTAATCGCTTTCCCTATTTTATATATGGATTTGAAACTTGATTTCATATAATTTACATTTTTAATCGCTTTCCCTATTTTATATATGGATTTGAAACTTTATTTCATTTCATTTACATTTTTAATCGCTTTCCCTATTTTATATATGGATTTGAAACTTGATTTCATTTAATTTACATTTTTAATCGCTTTCCCTATTTTATATATGGATTTGAAACTTGATTTAATTTAATTTACATTTTTAATCGCTTTCCCTATTTTATATATGGATTTGAAACTTGATTTCATTTCATTTACATTTTTAATCGCTTTCCCTATTTTATATATGGATTTGAAACTTGATTTCATTTAATTTACATTTTTAATCGCTTTCCCTATTTTATATATGGATTTGAAACTTGATTTCATTTCATTTACATTTTTAATCGCTTTCCCTATTTTATATATGGATTTGAAACTTGATTTCATTTAATTTACATTTTTAATCGCTTCCCCTATTTTATATATGGATTTGAAACTTGATTTCATTTAATTTACATTTTTAATCGCTTTCCCTATTTTATATATGGATTTGAAACTTGATTTCATTTAATTTACATTTTTAATCGCTTTCCCTATTTTATATATGGATTTAAAACTTTATTTCATTTAATTTACATTTTTAATCGCTTTCCCTATTTTATATATGGATTTGAAACTTGATGTCATTTAATTTACATTTTTAATCGCTTTCCTTATTTTATATATGGATTTGAAACTTGATTTCATTTCATTTACATTTTTAATCGCTTTCCCTATTTTATATATGGATTTAAAACTTTATTTCATTTCATTTACATTTTTAATCGCTTCCCCTATTTTATATATGGATTTAAAACTTTATTTCATTTAATTTACATTTTTAATCGCTTCCCCTATTTTATATATGGATTTGAAACTTTATTTCATTTAATTTACATTTTTAATCGCTTTCCCTATTTTATATATGGATTTGAAACTTGATTTCATTTAATTTACATTTTTAATCGCTTTCCCTATTTTATATATGGATTTGAAACTTGATTTCATTTCATTTACATTTTTAATCGCTTTCCCTATTTTATATATGGATTTGAAACTTGATTTCATTTCATTTACATTTTTAATCGCTTTCCCTATTTTATATATGGATTTGAAACTTTATTTCATTTAATTTACATTTTTAATCGCTTTCCCTATTTTATATATGGATTTAAAACTTTATTTCATTTCATTTACATTTTTAATCGCTTCCCCTAATTTATATATGGATTTGAAACTTGATTTCATTTAATTTACATTTTTAATCGCTTTCCCTATTGTATATATGGATTTGAAACTTTATTTAATTTCATTTACATTTTTAATCGCTTTCCCTATTTTATATATGGATTTAAAACTTTATTTCATTTCATTTACATTTTTAATCGCTTCCCCTATTTTATATATGGATTTGAAACCTGATTTCATTTAATTTACATTTTTAATCGCTTTCCCTATTTTATATATGGATTTGAAACTTTATTTCATTTCATTTACATTTTTAATCGCTTTCCCTATTTTATATATGGATTTAAAACTTGATTTCATTTCATTTACATTTTTAATCGCTTCCCCTATTTTATATATGGATTGAAACTTGATTTCATTTCATTTACATTTTTAATCGCTTTCCCTATTTTATATATGGATTTGAAACTTTATTTCATTTAATTTACATTTTTAATCGCTTCCCCTATTTTATATATGGATTTGAAACTTTATTTCATTTCATTTACATTTTTAATCGCTTTCCCTATTTTATATATGGATTTGAAACTTGATTTCATTTAATTTACATTTTTAATCGCTTCCCCTATTTTATATATGGATTTGAAACTTGATTTCATTTGATTTACATTTTTAATCGCTTTCCCTATTTTATATATGGATTTGAAACTTGATTTCATTTCATTTACATTTTTAATCGCTTTCCCTATTTGATATATGTATTTGAAACTTGATTTCATTTCATTTACATTTTTAATCGCTTTCCCTATTTTATATATGGATTTGACACTTGATTTAATTTAATTTACATTTTTAATCGCTTCCCCTATTTTATATATGGATTTGAAACTTGATTTAATTTAATTTACATTTTTAATCGCTTTCCCTATTTTATATATGGATTTGAAACTTGATTTCATTTCATTTACATTTTTAATCGCTTTCCCTATTTTATATATGGATTTGAAACTTGATTTCATTTCATTTACATTTTTAATCGCTTCTCCTATTTTATATATGGATTTGAAACTTGATTTCATTTCATTTACATTTTTAATCGCTTTCCCTATTTTATATATGGATTTGAAACTTGATTTCATTTCATTTACATTTTTAATCGCTTTCCCTATTTTATATATGGATTTGAAACTTGATTTCATTTCATTTACATTTTTAATCGCTTTCCCTATTTTATATATGGATTTGAAACTTGATTTCATTTCATTTACATTTTTAATCGCTTTCCCTATTTTATATATGGATTTGAAACTTGATTTCATTTCATTTACATTTTTAATCGCTTTCCCTATTTTATATATGGATTTGAAACTTGATTTCATTTCATTTACATTTTTAATCGCTTCCCCTATTTTATATATGGATTTGAAACTTGATTTCATTTAATTTACATTTTTAATCGCTTTCCCTATTTTATATATGGATTTGAAACTTGATTTCATATAATTTACATTTTTAATCGCTTTCCCTATTTTATATATGGATTTGAAACTTTATTTCATTTCATTTACATTTTTAATCGCTTTCCCTATTTTATATATGGATTTGAAACTTGATTTCATTTAATTTACATTTTTAATCGCTTTCCCTATTTTATATATGGATTTGAAACTTGATTTCATTTCATTTACATTTTTAATCGCTTTCCCTATTTTATATATGGATTTGAAACTTTATTTCATTTCATTTACATTTTTAATCGCTTTCCCTATTTTATATATGGATTTGAAACTTGATTTCATTTAATTTACATTTTTAATCGCTTCCCCTATTTTATATATGGATTTGAAACTTGATTTCATTTGATTTACATTTTTAATCGCTTTCCCTATTTTATATATGGATTTGAAACTTGATTTCATTTCATTTACATTTTTAATCGCTTTCCCTATTTTATATATGGATTTGACACTTGATTTAATTTAATTTACATTTTTAATCGCTTCCCCTATTTTATATATGGATTTGAAACTTGATTTAATTTAATTTACATTTTTAATCGCTTTCCCTATTTTATATATGGATTTGAAACTTGATTTCATTTCATTTACATTTTTAATCGCTTTCCCTATTTTATATATGGATTTGAAACTTGATTTCATTTCATTTACATTTTTAATCGCTTCTCCTATTTTATATATGGATTTGAAACTTGATTTCATTTCATTTACATTTTTAATCGCTTTCCCTATTTTATATATGGATTTGAAACTTGATTTCATTTCATTTACATTTTTAATCGCTTTCCCTATTTTATATATGGATTTGAAACTTGATTTCATTTCATTTACATTTTTAATCGCTTTCCCTATTTTATATATGGATTTGAAACTTGATTTCATTTCATTTACATTTTTAATCGCTTTCCCTATTTTATATATGGATTTGAAACTTGATTTCATTTCATTTACATTTTTAATCGCTTTCCCTATTTTATATATGGATTTGAAACTTGATTTCATTTCATTTACATTTTTAATCGCTTCCCCTATTTTATATATGGATTTGAAACTTGATTTCATTTAATTTACATTTTTAATCGCTTTCCCTATTTTATATATGGATTTGAAACTTGATTTCATATAATTTACATTTTTAATCGCTTTCCCTATTTTATATATGGATTTGAAACTTTATTTCATTTCATTTACATTTTTAATCGCTTTCCCTATTTTATATATGGATTTGAAACTTGATTTCATTTAATTTACATTTTTAATCGCTTTCCCTATTTTATATATGGATTTGAAACTTGATTTCATTTCATTTACATTTTTAATCGCTTTCCCTATTTTATATATGGATTTGAAACTTTATTTCATTTCATTTACATTTTTAATCGCTTTCCCTATTTTATATATGGATTTAAAACTTTATTTCATTTCATTTACATTTTTAATCGCTTCCCCTAATTTATATATGGATTTGAAACTTGATTTCATTTAATTTACATTTTTAATCGCTTTCCCTATTTTATATATGGATTTGAAACTTTATTTCATTTCATTTACATTTTTAATCGCTTTCCCTATTTTATATATGGATTTAAAACTTTATTTCATTTCATTTACATTTTTAATCGCTTCCCCTATTTTATATATGGATTTGAAACCTGATTTCATTTAATTTACATTTTTAATCGCTTTCCCTATTTTATATATGGATTTGAAACTTTATTTCATTTCATTTACATTTTTAATCGCTTTCCCTATTTTATATATGGATTTAAAACTTGATTTCATTTCATTTACATTTTTAATCGCTTCCCCTATTTTATATATGGATTTGAAACTTGATTTCATTTCATTTACATTTTTAATCGCTTTCCCTATTTTATATATGGATTTGAAACTTTATTTCATTTAATTTACATTTTTAATCGCTTCCCCTATTTTATATATGGATTTGAAACTTTATTTCATTTCATTTACATTTTTAATCGCTTTCCCTATTTTATATATGGATTTGAAACTTGATTTCATTTCATTTACATTTTTAATCGCTTCCCCTATTTTATATATGGATTTGAAACTTGATTTCATTTCATTTACATTTTTAATCGCTTTCCCTATTTTATATATGGATTTGAAACTTGATTTCATTTCATTTACATTTTTAATCGCTTCCCCTATTTTATATATGGATTTGAAACTTTATTTCATTTAATTTACATTTTTAATCGCTTTCCCTATTTTATATATGGATTTGAAACTTGATTTCATTTAATTTACATTTTTAATCGCTTTCCCTATTTTATATATGGATTTGAAACTTGATTTAATTTAATTTACATTTTTAATCGCTTCCCCTATTTTATATATGGATTTGAAACTTGATTTAATTTAATTTACATTTTTAATCGCTTTCCCTATTTTATATATGGATTTGAAACTTGATTTCATTTCATTTACATTTTTAATCGCTTTCCCTATTTTATATATGGATTTGAAACTTGATTTCATTTCATTTACATTTTTAATCGCTTCTCCTATTTTATATATGGATTTGAAACTTTATTTCATTTCATTTACATTTTTAATCGCTTTCCCTATTTTATATATGGATTTGAAACTTGATTTCATTTCATTTACATTTTTAATCGCTTTCCCTATTTTATATATGGATTTGAAACTTGATTTCATTTCATTTACATTTTTAATCGCTTTCCCTATTTTATATATGGATTTGAAACTTGATTTAATTTAATTTACATTTTTAATCGCTTTCCCTATTTTATATATGGATTTGAAACTTTATTTCATTTCATTTACATTTTTAATCGCTTTCCCTATTTTATATATGGATTTAAAACTTGATTTCATTTCATTTACATTTTTAATCGCTTTCCCTATTTTATATATGGATTTGAAACTTGATTTCATTTCATTTACATTTTTAATCGCTTTCCCTATTTTATATATGGATTTGAAACTTGATTTCATTTAATTTACATTTTTAATCGCTTCCCCTATTTTATATATGGATTTGAAACTTGATTTCATTTAATTTACATTTTTAATCGCTTTCCCTATTTTATATATGGATTTGAAACTTGATTTCATATAATTTACATTTTTAATCGCTTTCCCTATTTTATATATGGATTTGAAACTTTATTTCATTTCATTTACATTTTTAATCGCTTTCCCTATTTTATATATGGATTTGAAACTTGATTTCATTTAATTTACATTTTTAATCGCTTTCCCTATTTTATATATGGATTTGAAACTTGATTTCATTTCATTTACATTTTTAATCGCTTTCCCTATTTTATATATGGATTTGAAACTTTATTTCATTTCATTTACATTTTTAATCGCTTTCCCTATTTTATATATGGATTTAAAACTTTATTTCATTTCATTTACATTTTTAATCGCTTCCCCTAATTTATATATGGATTTGAAACTTGATTTCATTTAATTTACATTTTTAATCGCTTTCCCTATTTTATATATGGATTTGAAACTTTATTTCATTTCATTTACATTTTTAATCGCTTTCCCTATTTTATATATGGATTTAAAACTTTATTTCATTTCATTTACATTTTTAATCGCTTCCCCTATTTTATATATGGATTTGAAACCTGATTTCATTTAATTTACATTTTTAATCGCTTTCCCTATTTTATATATGGATTTGAAACTTTATTTCATTTCATTTACATTTTTAATCGCTTTCCCTATTTTATATATGGATTTAAAACTTGATTTCATTTCATTTACATTTTTAATCGCTTCCCCTATTTTATATATGGATTTGAAACTTGATTTCATTTCATTTACATTTTTAATCGCTTTCCCTATTTTATATATGGATTTGAAACTTTATTTCATTTAATTTACATTTTTAATCGCTTCCCCTATTTTATATATGGATTTAAAACTTTATTTCATTTCATTTACATTTTTAATCGCTTCCCCTAATTTATATATGGATTTGAAACTTGATTTCATTTAATTTACATTTTTAATCGCTTTCCCTATTTTATATATGGATTTGAAACTTTATTTCATTTCATTTACATTTTTAATCGCTTTCCCTATTTTATATATGGATTTAAAACTTTATTTCATTTCATTTACATTTTTAATCGCTTCCCCTATTTTATATATGGATTTGAAACCTGATTTCATTTAATTTACATTTTTAATCGCTTTCCCTATTTTATATATGGATTTGAAACTTTATTTCATTTCATTTACATTTTTAATCGCTTTCCCTATTTTATATATGGATTTAAAACTTGATTTCATTTCATTTACATTTTTAATCGCTTCCCCTATTTTATATATGGATTTGAAACTTGATTTCATTTCATTTACATTTTTAATCGCTTTCCCTATTTTATATATGGATTTGAAACTTTATTTCATTTAATTTACATTTTTAATCGCTTCCCCTATTTTATATATGGATTTGAAACTTTATTTCATTTCATTTACATTTTTAATCGCTTTCCCTATTTTATATATGGATTTGAAACTTGATTTCATTTCATTTACATTTTTAATCGCTTCCCCTATTTTATATATGGATTTGAAACTTGATTTCATTTCATTTACATTTTTAATCGCTTTCCCTATTTTATATATGGATTTGAAACTTGATTTCATTTCATTTACATTTTTAATCGCTTCCCCTATTTTATATATGGATTTGAAACTTTATTTCATTTAATTTACATTTTTAATCGCTTTCCCTATTTTATATATGGATTTGAAACTTGATTTCATTTAATTTACATTTTTAATCGCTTTCCCTATTTTATATATGGATTTGAAACTTGATTTAATTTAATTTACATTTTTAATCGCTTCCCCTATTTTATATATGGATTTGAAACTTGATTTAATTTAATTTACATTTTTAATCGCTTTCCCTATTTTATATATGGATTTGAAACTTGATTTCATTTCATTTACATTTTTAATCGCTTTCCCTATTTTATATATGGATTTGAAACTTGATTTCATTTCATTTACATTTTTAATCGCTTCTCCTATTTTATATATGGATTTGAAACTTTATTTCATTTCATTTACATTTTTAATCGCTTTCCCTATTTTATATATGGATTTGAAACTTGATTTCATTTCATTTACATTTTTAATCGCTTTCCCTATTTTATATATGGATTTGAAACTTGATTTCATTTCATTTACATTTTTAATCGCTTTCCCTATTTTATATATGGATTTGAAACTTGATTTAATTTAATTTACATTTTTAATCGCTTTCCCTATTTTATATATGGATTTGAAACTTTATTTCATTTCATTTACATTTTTAATCGCTTTCCCTATTTTATATATGGATTTAAAACTTGATTTCATTTCATTTACATTTTTAATCGCTTTCCCTATTTTATATATGGATTTGAAACTTGATTTCATTTCATTTAAATTTTTAATCGCTTTCCCTATTTTATATATGGATTTGAAACTTGATTTCATTTAATTTACATTTTTAATCGCTTCCCCTATTTTATATATGGATTTGAAACTTGATTTCATTTAATTTACATTTTTAATCGCTTTCCCTATTTTATATATGGATTTGAAACTTGATTTCATATAATTTACATTTTTAATCGCTTTCCCTATTTTATATATGGATTTGAAACTTTATTTCATTTCATTTACATTTTTAATCGCTTTCCCTATTTTATATATGGATTTGAAACTTGATTTCATTTAATTTACATTTTTAATCGCTTTCCCTATTTTATATATGGATTTGAAACTTGATTTCATTTCATTTACATTTTTAATCGCTTTCCCTATTTTATATATGGATTTGAAACTTTATTTCATTTCATTTACATTTTTAATCGCTTTCCCTATTTTATATATGGATTTAAAACTTTATTTCATTTCATTTACATTTTTAATCGCTTTCCCTATTTTATATATGGATTTGAAACTTGATTTCATTTAATTTACATTTTTAATCGCTTTCCCTATTTTATATATGGATTTGAAACTTTATTTCATTTCATTTACATTTTTAATCGCTTTCCCTATTTTATATATGGATTTAAAACTTTATTTCATTTCATTTACATTTTTAATCGCTTCCCCTATTTTATATATGGATTTGAAACCTGATTTCATTTAATTTACATTTTTAATCGCTTTCCCTATTTTATATATGGATTTGAAACTTTATTTCATTTCATTTACATTTTTAATCGCTTTCCCTATTTTATATATGGATTTAAAACTTGATTTCATTTCATTTACATTTTTAATCGCTTCCCCTATTTTATATATGGATTTGAAACTTGATTTCATTTCATTTACATTTTTAATCGCTTTCCCTATTTTATATATGGATTTGAAACTTTATTTCATTTAATTTACATTTTTAATCGCTTCCCCTATTTTATATATGGATTTGAAACTTGATTTAATTTAATTTACATTTTTAATCGCTTTCCCTATTTTATATATGGATTTGAAACTTGATTTCATTTCATTTACATTTTTAATCGCTTTCCCTATTTTATATATGGATTTGAAACTTGATTTCATTTCATTTACATTTTTAATCGCTTCTCCTATTTTATATATGGATTTGAAACTTGATTTCATTTCATTTACATTTTTAATCGCTTTCCCTATTTTATATATGGATTTGAAACTTGATTTCATTTCATTTACATTTTTAATCGCTTTCCCTATTTTATATATGGATTTGAAACTTGATTTCATTTCATTTACATTTTTAATCGCTTTCCCTATTTTATATATGGATTTGAAACTTGATTTAATTTAATTTACATTTTTAATCGCTTTCCCTATTTTATATATGGATTTTAAACTTGATTTCATTTCATTTACATTTTTAATCGCTTTCCCTATTTTATATATGGATTTGAAACTTGATTTCATTTCATTTACATTTTTAATCGCTTTCCCTATTTTATATATGGATTTGAAACTTGATTTCATTTCATTTACATTTTTAATCGCTTTCCCTATTTTATATATGGATTTGAAACTTGATTTCATTTAATTTACATTTTTAATCGCTTCCCCTATTTTATATATGGATTTGAAACTTGATTTCATTTAATTTACATTTTTAATCGCTTTCCCTATTTTATATATGGATTTGAAACTTGATTTCATATAATTTACATTTTTAATCGCTTTCCCTATTTTATATATGGATTTGAAACTTTATTTCATTTAATTTACATTTTTAATCGCTTTCCCTATTTTATATATGGATTTGAAACTTGATTTCATTTAATTTACATTTTTAATCGCTTTCCCTATTTTATATATGGATTTGAAACTTGATTTCATTTCATTTACATTTTTAATCGCTTTCCCTATTTTATATATGGATTTGAAACTTTATTTCATTTCATTTACATTTTTAATCGCTTCCCCTATTTTATATATGGATTTAAAACTTTATTTCATTTCATTTACATTTTTAATCGCTTCCCCTAATTTATATATGGATTTGAAACTTGATTTCATTTAATTTACATTTTTAATCGCTTTCCCTATTTTATATATGGATTTGAAACTTGATTTCATTTCATTTACATTTTTAATCGCTTTCCCTATGTTATATATGGATTTAAAACTTTATTTCATTTCATTTACATTTTTAATCGCTTCCCCTATTTTATATATGGATTTGAAACCTGATTTCATTTAATTTACATTTTTAATCGCTTTCCCTATTTTATATATGGATTTGAAACTTTATTTCATTTCATTTACATTTTTAATCGCTTTCCCTATTTTATATATGGATTTAAAACTTGATTTCATTTCATTTACATTTTTAATCGCTTCCCCTATTTTATATATGGATTTGAAACTTGATTTCATTTCATTTACATTTTTAATCGCTTTCCCTATTTTATATATGGATTTGAAACTTGATTTCATTTAATTTACATTTTTAATCGCTTCCCCTATTTTATATATGGATTTGAAACTTTATTTCATTTCATTTACATTTTTAATCGCTTTCCCTATTTTATATATGGATTTGAAACTTGATTTCATTTAATTTACATTTTTAATTTCTTCCCCTATTTTATATATGGATTTGAAACTTGATTTCATTTGATTTACATTTTTAATCGCTTTCCCTATTTTATATATGGATTTGAAACTTTATTTCATTTCATTTACATTTTTAATCGCTTTCCCTATTTTATATATGGATTTGAAACTTGATTTCATTTAATTTACATTTTTAATCGCTTCCCCTATTTTATATATGGATTTGAAACTTGATTTCATTTAATTTACATTTTTAATCGCTTTCCCTATTTTATATATGGATTTGAAACTTGATTTCATTTCATTTACATTTTTAATCGCTTTCCCTATTTTATATATGGATTTGAAACTTGATTTCATTTCATTTACATTTTTAATCGCTTTCCCTATTTTATATATGGATTTGAAACTTGATTTCATTTCATTTACATTTTTAATCGCTTTCCCTATTTTATATATGGATTTGAAACTTGATTTGATTTCATTTACATTTTTAATCGCTTTCCCTATTTTATATATGGATTTGAAACTTGATTTCATTTCATTTACATTTTTAATCGCTTTCCCTATTTTATATATGGATTTGAAACTTGATTTCATTTAATTTACATTTTTAATCGCTTTCCCTATTTTATATATGGATTTGAAACTTGATTTCATTTCATTTACATTTTTAATCGCTTTCCCTATTTTATATATGGATTTGAAACTTGATTTCATATAATTTACATTTTTAATCGCTTTCCCTATTTTATATATGGATTTAAAACTTTATTTTATTTAATTTACATTTTTAATCGCTTTCCCTATTTTATATATGGATTTAAAACTTTATTTCATTTAATTTACATTTTTAATCGCTTTCCCTATTTTATATATGGATTTGAAACTTGATTTCATTTAATTTACATTTTTAATCGCTTTCCCTATTTTATATATGGATTTGAAACTTGATTTCATTTAATTTACATTTTTAATCGCTTTCCCTATTTTATATATGGATTTAAAACTTTATTTCATTTCATTTACATTTTTAATCGCTTTCCCTATTTTATATATGGATTTAAAACTTTATTTCATTTAATTTACATTTTTAATCGCTTCCCCTATTTTATATATGGATTTGAAACTTTATTTTATTTAATTTACATTTTTAATCGCTTTCCCTATTTTATATATGGATTTGAAGCTGTATTTCATTTAATTTACATTTTTAATCGCTTTCCCTATTTTATATATGGATTTGAAACTTGATTTCATTTCATTTACATTTTTAATCGCTTCTCCTATTTTATATATGGATTTGAAACTTTATTTCATTTCATTTACATTTTTAATCGCTTTCCCTATTTTATATATGGATTTGAAACTTGATTTCATTTCATTTACATTTTTAATCGCTTTCCCTATTTTATATATGGATTTGAAACTTGATTTCATTTCATTTACATTTTTAATCGCTTTCCCTATTTTATATATGGATTTGAAACTTGATTTAATTTAATTTACATTTTTAATCGCTTTCCCTATTTTATATATGGATTTGAAACTTTATTTCATTTCATTTACATTTTTAATCGCTTTCCCTATTTTATATATGGATTTAAAACTTGATTTCATTTCATTTACATTTTTAATCGCTTTCCCTATTTTATATATGGATTTGAAACTTGATTTCATTTCATTTACATTTTTAATCGCTTTCCCTATTTTATATATGGATTTGAAACTTGATTTCATTTCATTTACATTTTTAATCGCTTTCCCTATTTTATATATGGATTTGAAACTTGATTTCATTTAATTTACATTTTTAATCGCTTCCCCTATTTTATATATGGATTTGAAACTTGATTTCATTTAATTTACATTTTTAATCGCTTTCCCTATTTTATATATGGATTTGAAACTTGATTTCATATAATTTACATTTTTAATCGCTTTCCCTATTTTATATATGGATTTGAAACTTTATTTCATTTAATTTACATTTTTAATCGCTTTCCCTATTTTATATATGGATTTGAAACTTGATTTCATTTAATTTACATTTTTAATCGCTTTCCCTATTTTATATATGGATTTGAAACTTGATTTCATTTCATTTACATTTTTAATCGCTTTCCCTATTTTATATATGGATTTGAAACTTTATTTCATTTCATTTACATTTTTAATCGCTTCCCCTATTTTATATATGGATTTAAAACTTTATTTCATTTCATTTACATTTTTAATCGCTTCCCCTAATTTATATATGGATTTGAAACTTGATTTCATTTAATTTACATTTTTAATCGCTTTCCCTATTTTATATATGGATTTGAAACTTGATTTCATTTCATTTACATTTTTAATCGCTTTCCCTATGTTATATATGGATTTAAAACTTTATTTCATTTCATTTACATTTTTAATCGCTTCCCCTATTTTATATATGGATTTGAAACCTGATTTCATTTAATTTACATTTTTAATCGCTTTCCCTATTTTATATATGGATTTGAAACTTTATTTCATTTCATTTACATTTTTAATCGCTTTCCCTATTTTATATATGGATTTAAAACTTGATTTCATTTCATTTACATTTTTAATCGCTTCCCCTATTTTATATATGGATTTGAAACTTGATTTCATTTCATTTACATTTTTAATCGCTTTCCCTATTTTATATATGGATTTGAAACTTGATTTCATTTAATTTACATTTTTAATCGCTTCCCCTATTTTATATATGGATTTGAAACTTTATTTCATTTCATTTACATTTTTAATCGCTTTCCCTATTTTATATATGGATTTGAAACTTGATTTCATTTAATTTACATTTTTAATTTCTTCCCCTATTTTATATATGGATTTGAAACTTGATTTCATTTGATTTACATTTTTAATCGCTTTCCCTATTTTATATATGGATTTGAAACTTTATTTCATTTCATTTACATTTTTAATCGCTTTCCCTATTTTATATATGGATTTGAAACTTGATTTCATTTAATTTACATTTTTAATCGCTTCCCCTATTTTATATATGGATTTGAAACTTGATTTCATTTAATTTACATTTTTAATCGCTTTCCCTATTTTATATATGGATTTGAAACTTGATTTCATTTCATTTACATTTTTAATCGCTTTCCCTATTTTATATATGGATTTGAAACTTGATTTCATTTCATTTACATTTTTAATCGCTTTCCCTATTTTATATATGGATTTGAAACTTGATTTCATTTCATTTACATTTTTAATCGCTTTCCCTATTTTATATATGGATTTGAAACTTGATTTGATTTCATTTACATTTTTAATCGCTTTCCCTATTTTATATATGGATTTGAAACTTGATTTCATTTCATTTACATTTTTAATCGCTTTCCCTATTTTATATATGGATTTGAAACTTGATTTCATTTAATTTACATTTTTAATCGCTTTCCCTATTTTATATATGGATTTGAAACTTGATTTCATTTCATTTACATTTTTAATCGCTTTCCCTATTTTATATATGGATTTGAAACTTGATTTCATATAATTTACATTTTTAATCGCTTTCCCTATTTTATATATGGATTTAAAACTTTATTTTATTTAATTTACATTTTTAATCGCTTTCCCTATTTTATATATGGATTTAAAACTTTATTTCATTTAATTTACATTTTTAATCGCTTTCCCTATTTTATATATGGATTTGAAACTTGATTTCATTTAATTTACATTTTTAATCGCTTTCCCTATTTTATATATGGATTTGAAACTTGATTTCATTTAATTTACATTTTTAATCGCTTTCCCTATTTTATATATGGATTTAAAACTTTATTTCATTTCATTTACATTTTTAATCGCTTTCCCTATTTTATATATGGATTTAAAACTTTATTTCATTTAATTTACATTTTTAATCGCTTCCCCTATTTTATATATGGATTTGAAACTTTATTTTATTTAATTTACATTTTTAATCGCTTTCCCTATTTTATATATGGATTTGAAGCTGTATTTCATTTAATTTACATTTTTAATCGCTTTCCCTATTTTATATATGGATTTGAAACTTGATTTCATTTCATTTACATTTTTAATCGCTTCTCCTATTTTATATATGGATTTGAAACTTTATTTCATTTCATTTACATTTTTAATCGCTTTCCCTATTTTATATATGGATTTGAAACTTGATTTCATTTCATTTACATTTTTAATCGCTTTCCCTATTTTATATATGGATTTGAAACTTGATTTCATTTCATTTACATTTTTAATCGCTTTCCCTATTTTATATATGGATTTGAAACTTGATTTAATTTAATTTACATTTTTAATCGCTTTCCCTATTTTATATATGGATTTGAAACTTTATTTCATTTCATTTACATTTTTAATCGCTTTCCCTATTTTATATATGGATTTAAAACTTGATTTCATTTCATTTACATTTTTAATCGCTTTCCCTATTTTATATATGGATTTGAAACTTGATTTCATTTCATTTACATTTTTAATCGCTTTCCCTATTTTATATATGGATTTGAAACTTGATTTCATTTAATTTACATTTTTAATCGCTTCCCCTATTTTATATATGGATTTGAAACTTGATTTCATTTAATTTACATTTTTAATCGCTTTCCCTATTTTATATATGGATTTGAAACTTGATTTCATATAATTTACATTTTTAATCGCTTTCCCTATTTTATATATGGATTTGAAACTTTATTTCATTTCATTTACATTTTTAATCGCTTTCCCTATTTTATATATGGATTTGAAACTTGATTTCATTTAATTTACATTTTTAATCGCTTTCCCTATTTTATATATGGATTTGAAACTTGATTTCATTTCATTTACATTTTTAATCGCTTTCCCTATTTTATATATGGATTTGAAACTTTATTTCATTTCATTTACATTTTTAATCGCTTTCCCTATTTTATATATGGATTTAAAACTTTATTTCATTTCATTTACATTTTTAATCGCTTCCCCTAATTTATATATGGATTTGAAACTTGATTTCATTTAATTTACATTTTTAATCGCTTTCCCTATTTTATATATGGATTTGAAACTTTATTTCATTTCATTTACATTTTTAATCGCTTTCCCTATTTTATATATGGATTTAAAACTTTATTTCATTTCATTTACATTTTTAATCGCTTCCCCTATTTTATATATGGATTTGAAACCTGATTTCATTTAATTTACATTTTTAATCGCTTTCCCTATTTTATATATGGATTTGAAACTTTATTTCATTTCATTTACATTTTTAATCGCTTTCCCTATTTTATATATGGATTTAAAACTTGATTTCATTTCATTTACATTTTTAATCGCTTCCCCTATTTTATATATGGATTTGAAACTTGATTTCATTTCATTTACATTTTTAATCGCTTTCCCTATTTTATATATGGATTTGAAACTTTATTTCATTTAATTTACATTTTTAATCGCTTCCCCTATTTTATATATGGATTTGAAACTTGATTTAATTTAATTTACATTTTTAATCGCTTTCCCTATTTTATATATGGATTTGAAACTTGATTTCATTTCATTTACATTTTTAATCGCTTTCCCTATTTTATATATGGATTTGAAACTTGATTTCATTTCATTTACATTTTTAATCGCTTCTCCTATTTTATATATGGATTTGAAACTTGATTTCATTTCATTTACATTTTTAATCGCTTTCCCTATTTTATATATGGATTTGAAACTTGATTTCATTTCATTTACATTTTTAATCGCTTTCCCTATTTTATATATGGATTTGAAACTTGATTTCATTTCATTTACATTTTTAATCGCTTTCCCTATTTTATATATGGATTTGAAACTTGATTTAATTTAATTTACATTTTTAATCGCTTTCCCTATTTTATATATGGATTTTAAACTTGATTTCATTTCATTTACATTTTTAATCGCTTTCCCTATTTTATATATGGATTTGAAACTTGATTTCATTTCATTTACATTTTTAATCGCTTTCCCTATTTTATATATGGATTTGAAACTTGATTTCATTTAATTTACATTTTTAATCGCTTTCCCTATTTTATATATGGATTTGAAACTTGATTTCATTTAATTTACATTTTTAATCGCTTCCCCTATTTTATATATGGATTTGAAACTTGATTTCATTTAATTTACATTTTTAATCGCCTTCCCTATTTTATATATGGATTTGAAACTTGATTTCATATAATTTACATTTTTAATCGCTTTCCCTATTTTATATATGGATTTGAAACTTTATTTCATTTCATTTACATTTTTAATCGCTTTCCCTATTTTATATATGGATTTAAAACTTCATTTCATTTAATTTACATTTTTAATCGCTTTCCCTATTTTATATATGGATTTGAAACTTGATTTCATTTCATTTACATTTTTAATCGCTTTCCCTATTTTATATATGGATTTGAAACTTTATTTCATTTCATTTACATTTTTAATCGCTTCCCCTATTTTATATATGGATTTAAAACTTTATTTCATTTCATTTACATTTTTAATCGCTTCCCCTAATTTATATATGGATTTGAAACTTGATTTCATTTAATTTACATTTTTAATCGCTTTCCCTATTTTATATATGGATTTGAAACTTTATTTCATTTCATTTACATTTTTAATCGCTTTCCCTATTTTATATATGGATTTAAAACTTTATTTCATTTCATTTACATTTTTAATCGCTTCCCCTATTTTATATATGGATTTGAAACCTGATTTCATTTAATTTACATTTTTAATCGCTTTCCCTATTTTATATATGGATTTGAAACTTTATTTCATTTCATTTACATTTTTAATCGCTTTCCCTATTTTATATATGGATTTAAAACTTGATTTCATTTCATTTACATTTTTAATCGCTTCCCCTATTTTATATATGGATTTGAAACTTGATTTCATTTCATTTACATTTTTAATCGCTTTCCCTATTTTATATATGGATTTGAAACTTGATTTCATTTAATTTACATTTTTAATCGCTTCCCCTATTTTATATATGGATTTGAAACTTTATTTCATTTCATTTACATTTTTAATCGCTTTCCCTATTTTATATATGGATTTGAAACTTGATTTCATTTAATTTACATTTTTAATTTCTTCCCCTATTTTATATATGGATTTGAAACTTGATTTCATTTGATTTACATTTTTAATCGCTTTCCCTATTTTATATATGGATTTGAAACTTTATTTCATTTCATTTACATTTTTAATCGCTTTCCCTATTTTATATATGGATTTGAAACTTGATTTCATTTAATTTACATTTTTAATCGCTTCCCCTATTTTATATATGGATTTGAAACTTGATTTCATTTAATTTACATTTTTAATCGCTTTCCCTATTTTATATATGGATTTGAAACTTGATTTCATTTCATTTACATTTTTAATCGCTTTCCCTATTTTATATATGGATTTGAAACTTGATTTCATTTCATTTACATTTTTAATCGCTTTCCCTATTTTATATATGGATTTGAAACTTGATTTCATTTCATTTACATTTTTAATCGCTTTCCCTATTTTATATATGGATTTGAAACTTGATTTGATTTCATTTACATTTTTAATCGCTTTCCCTATTTTATATATGGATTTGAAACTTGATTTCATTTCATTTACATTTTTAATCGCTTTCCCTATTTTATATATGGATTTGAAACTTGATTTCATTTAATTTACATTTTTAATCGCTTTCCCTATTTTATATATGGATTTGAAACTTGATTTCATTTCATTTACATTTTTAATCGCTTTCCCTATTTTATATATGGATTTGAAACTTGATTTCATATAATTTACATCTTTAATCGCTTTCCCTATTTTATATATGGATTTAAAACTTTATTTTATTTAATTTACATTTTTAATCGCTTTCCCTATTTTATATATGGATTTAAAACTTTATTTCATTTAATTTACATTTTTAATCGCTTTCCCTATTTTATATATGGATTTGAAACTTGATTTCATTTAATTTACATTTTTAATCGCTTTCCCTATTTTATATATGGATTTGAAACTTGATTTCATTTAATTTACATTTTTAATCGCTTTCCCTATTTTATATATGGATTTAAAACTTTATTTCATTTCATTTACATTTTTAATCGCTTTCCCTATTTTATATATGGATTTAAAACTTTATTTCATTTAATTTACATTTTTAATCGCTTCCCCTATTTTATATATGGATTTGAAACTTTATTTTATTTAATTTACATTTTTAATCGCTTTCCCTATTTTATATATGGATTTGAAGCTGTATTTCATTTAATTTACATTTTTAATCGCTTTCCCTATTTTATATATTGATTTGAAACTTGATTTCATTTCATTTACATTTTTAATCGCTTTCCCTATTTTATATATGGATTTGAAACTTTATTTCATTTCATTTACATTTTTAATCGCTTTCCCTATTTTATATATGGATTTAAAACTTTATTTCATTTCATTTACATTTTTAATCGCTTCCCCTATTTTATATATGGATTTGAAACTTGATTTCATTTAATTTACATTTTTAATCGCTTTCCCTATTTTATATACGGATTTGAAACTTTATTTCATTTCATTTACATTTTTAATCGCTTTCCCTATTTTATATATGGATTTAAAACTTTATTTCATTTCATTTACATTTTTAATCGCTTCCCCTATTTTATATATGGATTTGAAACTTGATTTCATTTAATTTACATTTTTAATCGCTTTCCCTATTTTATATATGGATTTGAAACTTTATTTCATTTCATTTACATTTTTAATCGCTTTCCCTATTTTATATATGGATTTAAAACTTGATTTCATTTCATTTACATTTTTAATCGCTTCCCCTATTTTATATATGGATTTGAAACTTGATTTCATTTCATTTACATTTTTAATCGCTTTCCCTATTTTATATATGGATTTGAAACTTTATTTCATTTCATTTACATTTTTAATCGCTTTCCCTATTTTATATATGGATTTAAAACTTGATTTCATTTCATTTACATTTTTAATCGCTTTCCCTATTTTATATATGGATTTGAAACTTGATTTCATTTAATTTACATTTTTAATCGCTTTCCCTATTTTATATATGGATTTAAAACTTGATTTCATTTAATTTACATTTTTAATCGCTTTCCCTATTTTATATATGGATTTGAAACTTGATTTCATTTAATTTACATTTTTAATCGCTTTCCCTATTTTATATATGGATTTGAAACTTGATTTCATTTAATTTACATTTTTAATCGCTTTCCCTATTTTATATATGGATTTAAAACTTTATTTAATTTCATTTACATTTTTAATCGCTTCCCCTATTTTATATATGGATTTGAAACTTTATTTCATTTAATTTACATTTTTAATCGCTTTCCCTATTTTATATATGGGTTTGAAACTTTATTTCATTTCATTTACATTTTTAATCGCTTTCCCTATTTTATATATGGATTTGAAACTTTATTTCATTTAATTTACATTTTTAATCGCTTTCCCTATTTTATATATGGATTTGAAACTTGATTTAATTTAATTTACATTTTTAATCGCTTCCCCTATTTTATATATGGATTTGAAACTTGATTTCATTTAATTTACATTTTTAATCGCTTTCCCTATTTTATATATGGATTTGAAACTTGATTTCATTTAATTTACATTTTTAATCGCTTCCCCTATTTTATATATGGATTTAAAACTTCATTTCATTTAATTTACATTTTTAATCGCTTCCCCTATTTTATATATGGATTTGAAACTTGATTTAATTTAATTTACATTTTTAATCGCTTTCCCTATTTTATATATGGATTTGAAACTTGATTTCATTTCATTTACATTTTTAATCGCTTTCCCTATTTTATATATGGATTTAAAACTTTATTTCATTTCATTTACATTTTTAATCGCTTTCCCTATTTTATATATGGATTTAAAACTTTATTTCATTTAATTTACATTTTTAATCGCTTCCCCTATTTTATATATGGATTTGAAACTTGATTTCATTTAATTTACATTTTTAATCGCTTTCCCTATTTTATATATGGATTTGAAACTTGATTTCATTTAATTTACATTTTTAATCGCTTTCCCTATTTTATATATGGATTTGAAACTTGATTTCATTTCATTTACATTTTTAATCGCTTTCCCTATTTTATATCTGGATTTGAAACTTTATTTCATTTCATTTACATTTTTAATCGCTTTCCCTATTTTATATATGGATTTAAAACTTTATTTCATTTCATTTACATTTTTAATCGCTTCCCCTAATTTATATATGGATTTGAAACTTGATTTTTTTTAATTTACATTTTTAATCGCTTTCCCTATTTTATATATGGATTTGAAACTTGATTTCATTTCATTTACATTTTTAATCGCTTTCCCTATTTTATATATGGATTTAAAACTTTATTTCATTTCATTTACATTTTTAATCGCTTCCCCTATTTTATATATGGATTTGAAACCTGATTTCATTTAATTTACATTTTTAATCGCTTTCCCTATTTTATATATGGATTTGAAACTTTATTTCATTTCATTTACATTTTTAATCGCTTTCCCTATTTTGTATATGGATTTAAAACTTGATTTCATTTCATTTACATTTTTAATCGCTTCCCCTATTTTATATATGGATTTGAAACTTGATTTCATTTCATTTACATTTTTAATCGCTTTCCCTATTTTATATATGGATTTGAAACTTTATTTCATTTAATTTACATTTTTAATCGCTTCCCCTATTTTATATATGGATTTGAAACTTTATTTCATTTCATTTACATTTTTAATCGCTTTCCCTATTTTATATATGGATTTGAAACTTGATTTCATTTAATTTACATTTTTAATCGCTTCCCCTATTTTATATATGGATTTGAAACTTGATTTCATTTGATTTACATTTTTAATCGCTTTCCCTATTTTATATATGGATTTGAAACTTGATTTCATTTCATTTACATTTTTAATCGCTTTCCCTATTTTATATATGGATTTGAAACTTGATTTCATTTAATTTACATTTTTAATCGCTTCCCCTATTTTATATATGGATTTGAAACTTGATTTCATTTAATTTACATTTTTAATCGCTTTCCCTATTTTATATATGGATTTGAAACTTGATTTCATTTCATTTACATTTTTAATCGCTTTCCCTATTTTATATATGGATTTGAAACTTGATTTAATTTCATTTACATTTTTAATCGCTTTCCCTATTTTATATATGGATTTGAAACTTGATTTCATTTCATTTACATTTTTAATCGCTTTCCCTATTTTATATATGGATTTGAAACTTGATTTCATTTCATTTACATTTTTAATCGCTTTCCCTATTTTATATATGGATTTGAAACTTGATTTCATTTCATTTACATTTTTAATCGCTTTCCCTATTTTATATATGGATTTGAAACTTGATTTAATTTAATTTACATTTTTAATCGCTTTCCCTATTTTATATATGGATTTGAAACTTGATTTCATTTCATTTACATTTTTAATCGCTTTTCCTATTTTATATATGGATTTGAAACTTGATTTCATTTCATTTACATTTTTAATCGCTTTCCCTATTTTATATATGGATTTGAAACTTGATTTCATATAATTTACATTTTTAATCGCTTTCCCTATTTTATATATGGATTTAAAACTTTATTTCATTTCATTTACATTTTTAATCGCTTTCCCTATTTTATATATGGATTTAAAACTTGATTTCATTTAATTTACATTTTTAATCGCTTCCCCTAATTTATATATGGATTTGAAACTTGATTTCATTTAATTTACATTTTTAATCGCTTTCCCTATTTTATATATGGATTTGAAACTTTATTTCATTTCATTTACATTTTTAATCTCTTTCCCTATTTTATATATGGATTTAAAACTTTATTTCATTTCATTTACATTTTTAATCGCTTTCCCTATTTTATATATGGATTTGAAACTTGATTTCATTTAATTTACATTTTTAATCGCTTTCCCTATTTTATATATGGATTTGAAACTTTATTTCATTTAATTTACATTTTTAATCGCTTTCCCTATTTTATATATGGATTTAAAACTTGATTTCATTTCATTTACATTTTTAATCGCTTCCCCTTTTTTATATATGGATTTGAAACTTGATTTCATTTCATTTACATTTTTAATCGCTTTCCCTATTTTATATATGGATCTGAAACTTTATTTCATTTAATTTACATTTTTAATCGCTTCCCCTATTTTATATATGGATTTGAAACTTTATTTCATTTCATTTACATTTTTAATCGCTTTCCCTATTTTATATATGGATTTGAAACTTGATTTCATTTAATTTACATTTTTAATCGCTTTCCCTATTTTATATATGGATTTGAAACTTGATTTCATTTAATTTACATTTTTAATCGCTTCCCCTATTTTATATATGGATTTGAAACTTGATTTCATTTAATTTACATTTTTAATCGCTTTCCCTATTTTATATATGGATTTGAAACTTGATTTCATTTCATTTACATTTTTAATCGCTTTCCCTATTTTATATATGGATTTGAAACTTGATTTCATTTCATTTACATTTTTAATCGCTTTCCCTATTTTATATATGGATTTGAAACTTGATTTCATTTCATTTACATTTTTAATCGCTTTCCCTATTTTATATATGGATTTGAAACTTGATTTCATTTCATTTACATTTTTAATCGCTTTCCCTATTTTATATATGGATTTGAAACTTGATTTCATTTCATTTACATTTTTAATCGCTTTCCCTATTTTATATATGGATTTGAAACTTGATTTAATTTAATTTACATTTTTAATCGCTTTTCCTATTTTATATATGGATTTGAAACTTGATTTCATTTCATTTACATTTTTAATCGCTTTCCCTAATTTATATATGGATTTGAAACTTGATTTCATTTGATTTACATTTTTAATCGCTTTCCCTATTTTATATATGGATTTGAAACTTGATTTCATTTCATTTACATTTTTAATCGCTTTCCCTATTTTATATATGGATTTGAAACTTGATTTCATTTAATTTACATTTTTAATCGCTTCCCCTATTTTATATATGGATTTGAAACTTGATTTCATTTAATTTACATTTTTAATCGCTTTCCCTATTTTATATATGGATTTGAAACTTGATTTCATATAATTTACATTTTTAATCGCTTTCCCTATTTTATATATGGATTTGAATCTTGATTTCATTTCATTTACATTTTTAATCGCTTTCCCTATTTTATATATGGATTTGAAACTTGATTTCATTTCATTTACATTTTTAATCGCTTTCCCTATTTTATATATGGATTTGAAACTTGATTTAATTTAATTTACATTTTTAATCGCTTTCCCTATTTTATATATGGATTTGAAACTTGATTTCATTTCATTTACATTTTTAATCGCTTTCCCTATTTTATATATGGATTTGAAACTTGATTTCATTTAATTTACATTTTTAATCGCTTTCCCTATTTTATATATGGATTTGAAACTTGATTTCATTTCATTTACATTTTTAATCGCTTTCCCTATTTTATATATGGATTTGAAACTTGATTTCATTTCATTTACATTTTTAATCGCTTCCCCTATTTTATATATGGATTTGAAACTTGATTTCATTTCATTTACATTTTTAATCGCTTTCCCTATTTTATATATGGATTTGAAACTTGATTTCATTTAATTTACATTTTTAATCGCTTTCCCTATTTTATATATGGATTTAAAACTTTATTTCATTTAATTTACATTTTTAATCGCTTTCCCTATTTTATATATGGATTTGAAACTTGATGTCATTTAATTTACATTTTTAATCGCTTTCCTTATTTTATATATGGATTTGAAACTTGATTTCATTTCATTTACATTTTTAATCGCTTTCCCTATTTTATATATGGATTTAAAACTTTATTTCATTTCATTTACATTTTTAATCGCTTTCCCTATTTTATATATGGATTTAAAACTTTATTTCATTTAATTTACATTTTTAATCGCTTCCCCTATTTTATATATGGATTTGAAACTTTATTTCATTTAATTTACATTTTTAATCGCTTTCCCTATTTTATATATGGATTTGAAACTTGATTTCATTTAATTTACATTTTTAATCGCTTTCCCTATTTTATATATGGATTTGAAACTTGATTTCATTTCATTTACATTTTTAATCGCTTTCCCTATTTTATATATGGATTTGAAACTTGATTTCATTTCATTTACATTTTTAATCGCTTTCCCTATTTTATATATGGATTTGAAACTTTATTTCATTTAATTTACATTTTTAATCGCTTTCCCTATTTTATATATGGATTTAAAACTTTATTTCATTTCATTTACATTTTTAATCGCTTCCCCTAATTTATATATGGATTTGAAACTTGATTTCATTTAATTTACATTTTTAATCGCTTTCCCTATTGTATATATGGATTTGAAACTTTATTTAATTTCATTTACATTTTTAATCGCTTTCCCTATTTTATATATGGATTTAAAACTTTATTTCATTTCATTTACATTTTTAATCGCTTCCCCTATTTTATATATGGATTTGAAACCTGATTTCATTTAATTTACATTTTTAATCGCTTTCCCTATTTTATATATGGATTTGAAACTTTATTTCATTTCATTTACATTTTTAATCGCTTTCCCTATTTTATATATGGATTTAAAACTTGATTTCATTTCATTTACATTTTTAATCGCTTCCCCTATTTTATATATGGATTTGAAACTTGATTTCATTTCATTTACATTTTTAATCGCTTTCCCTATTTTATATATGGATTTGAAACTTTATTTCATTTAATTTACATTTTTAATCGCTTCCCCTATTTTATATATGGATTTGAAACTTTATTTCATTTCATTTACATTTTTAATCGCTTTCCCTATTTTATATATGGATTTGAAACTTGATTTCATTTAATTTACATTTTTAATCGCTTCCCCTATTTTATATATGGATTTGAAACTTGATTTCATTTGATTTACATTTTTAATCGCTTTCCCTATTTTATATATGGATTTGAAACTTGATTTCATTTCATTTACATTTTTAATCGCTTTCCCTATTTGATATATGTATTTGAAACTTGATTTCATTTCATTTACCTTTTTAATCGCTTTCCCTATTTTATATATGGATTTGACACTTGATTTAATTTAATTTACATTTTTAATCGCTTCCCCTATTTTATATATGGATTTGAAACTTGATTTAATTTAATTTACATTTTTAATCGCTTTCCCTATTTTATATATGGATTTGAAACTTGATTTCATTTCATTTACATTTTTAATCGCTTTCCCTATTTTATATATGGATTTGAAACTTGATTTCATTTCATTTACATTTTTAATCGCTTCTCCTATTTTATATATGGATTTGAAACTTGATTTCATTTCATTTACATTTTTAATCGCTTTCCCTATTTTATATATGGATTTGAAACTTGATTTCATTTCATTTACATTTTTAATCGCTTTCCCTATTTTATATATGGATTTGAAACTTGATTTCATTTCATTTACATTTTTAATCGCTTTCCCTATTTTATATATGGATTTGAAACTTGATTTCATTTCATTTACATTTTTAATCGCTTTCCCTATTTTATATATGGATTTGAAACTTGATTTCATTTCATTTACATTTTTAATCGCTTTCCCTATTTTATATATGGATTTGAAACTTGATTTCATTTCATTTACATTTTTAATCGCTTCCCCTATTTTATATATGGATTTGAAACTTGATTTCATTTAATTTACATTTTTAATCGCTTTCCCTATTTTATATATGGATTTGAAACTTGATTTCATATAATTTACATTTTTAATCGCTTTCCCTATTTTATATATGGATTTGAAACTTTATTTCATTTCATTTACATTTTTAATCGCTTTCCCTATTTTATATATGGATTTGAAACTTGATTTCATTTAATTTACATTTTTAATCGCTTTCCCTATTTTATATATGGATTTGAAACTTGATTTAATTTAATTTACATTTTTAATCGCTTTCCCTATTTTATATATGGATTTGAAACTTGATTTCATTTCATTTACATTTTTAATCGCTTTCCCTATTTTATATATGGATTTGAAACTTGATTTCATTTAATTTACATTTTTAATCGCTTTCCCTATTTTATATATGGATTTGAAACTTGATTTCATTTCATTTACATTTTTAATCGCTTTCCCTATTTTATATATGGATTTGAAACTTGATTTCATTTAATTTACATTTTTAATCGCTTCCCCTATTTTATATATGGATTTGAAACTTGATTTCATTTAATTTACATTTTTAATCGCTTTCCCTATTTTATATATGGATTTGAAACTTGATTTCATTTAATTTACATTTTTAATCGCTTTCCCTATTTTATATATGGATTTAAAACTTTATTTCATTTAATTTACATTTTTAATCGCTTTCCCTATTTTATATATGGATTTGAAACTTGATGTCATTTAATTTACATTTTTAATCGCTTTCCTTATTTTATATATGGATTTGAAACTTGATTTCATTTCATTTACATTTTTAATCGCTTTCCCTATTTTATATATGGATTTAAAACTTTATTTCATTTCATTTACATTTTTAATCGCTTCCCCTATTTTATATATGGATTTAAAACTTTATTTCATTTAATTTACATTTTTAATCGCTTCCCCTATTTTATATATGGATTTGAAACTTTATTTCATTTAATTTACATTTTTAATCGCTTTCCCTATTTTATATATGGATTTGAAACTTGATTTCATTTAATTTACATTTTTAATCGCTTTCCCTATTTTATATATGGATTTGAAACTTGATTTCATTTCATTTACATTTTTAATCGCTTTCCCTATTTTATATATGGATTTGAAACTTGATTTCATTTCATTTACATTTTTAATCGCTTTCCCTATTTTATATATGGATTTGAAACTTTATTTCATTTAATTTACATTTTTAATCGCTTTCCCTATTTTATATATGGATTTAAAACTTTATTTCATTTCATTTACATTTTTAATCGCTTCCCCTAATTTATATATGGATTTGAAACTTGATTTCATTTAATTTACATTTTTAATCGCTTTCCCTATTGTATATATGGATTTGAAACTTTATTTAATTTCATTTACATTTTTAATCGCTTTCCCTATTTTATATATGGATTTAAAACTTTATTTCATTTCATTTACATTTTTAATCGCTTCCCCTATTTTATATATGGATTTGAAACCTGATTTCATTTAATTTACATTTTTAATCGCTTTCCCTATTTTATATATGGATTTGAAACTTTATTTCATTTCATTTACATTTTTAATCGCTTTCCCTATTTTATATATGGATTTAAAACTTGATTTCATTTCATTTACATTTTTAATCGCTTCCCCTATTTTATATATGGATTGAAACTTGATTTCATTTCATTTACATTTTTAATCGCTTTCCCTATTTTATATATGGATTTGAAACTTTATTTCATTTAATTTACATTTTTAATCGCTTCCCCTATTTTATATATGGATTTGAAACTTTATTTCATTTCATTTACATTTTTAATCGCTTTCCCTATTTTATATATGGATTTGAAACTTGATTTCATTTAATTTACATTTTTAATCGCTTCCCCTATTTTATATATGGATTTGAAACTTGATTTCATTTGATTTACATTTTTAATCGCTTTCCCTATTTTATATATGGATTTGAAACTTGATTTCATTTCATTTACATTTTTAATCGCTTTCCCTATTTGATATATGTATTTGAAACTTGATTTCATTTCATTTACATTTTTAATCGCTTTCCCTATTTTATATATGGATTTGACACTTGATTTAATTTAATTTACATTTTTAATCGCTTCCCCTATTTTATATATGGATTTGAAACTTGATTTAATTTAATTTACATTTTTAATCGCTTTCCCTATTTTATATATGGATTTGAAACTTGATTTCATTTCATTTACATTTTTAATCGCTTTCCCTATTTTATATATGGATTTGAAACTTGATTTCATTTCATTTACATTTTTAATCGCTTCTCCTATTTTATATATGGATTTGAAACTTGATTTCATTTCATTTACATTTTTAATCGCTTTCCCTATTTTATATATGGATTTGAAACTTGATTTCATTTCATTTACATTTTTAATCGCTTTCCCTATTTTATATATGGATTTGAAACTTGATTTCATTTCATTTACATTTTTAATCGCTTTCCCTATTTTATATATGGATTTGAAACTTGATTTCATTTCATTTACATTTTTAATCGCTTTCCCTATTTTATATATGGATTTGAAACTTGATTTCATTTCATTTACATTTTTAATCGCTTTCCCTATTTTATATATGGATTTGAAACTTGATTTCATTTCATTTACATTTTTAATCGCTTCCCCTATTTTATATATGGATTTGAAACTTGATTTCATTTAATTTACATTTTTAATCGCTTTCCCTATTTTATATATGGATTTGAAACTTGATTTCATATAATTTACATTTTTAATCGCTTTCCCTATTTTATATATGGATTTGAAACTTTATTTCATTTCATTTACATTTTTAATCGCTTTCCCTATTTTATATATGGATTTGAAACTTGATTTCATTTAATTTACATTTTTAATCGCTTTCCCTATTTTATATATGGATTTGAAACTTGATTTCATTTCATTTACATTTTTAATCGCTTTCCCTATTTTATATATGGATTTGAAACTTTATTTCATTTCATTTACATTTTTAATCGCTTTCCCTATTTTATATATGGATTTGAAACTTGATTTCATTTAATTTACATTTTTAATCGCTTCCCCTATTTTATATATGGATTTGAAACTTGATTTCATTTGATTTACATTTTTAATCGCTTTCCCTATTTTATATATGGATTTGAAACTTGATTTCATTTCATTTACATTTTTAATCGCTTTCCCTATTTTATATATGGATTTGACACTTGATTTAATTTAATTTACATTTTTAATCGCTTCCCCTATTTTATATATGGATTTGAAACTTGATTTAATTTAATTTACATTTTTAATCGCTTTCCCTATTTTATATATGGATTTGAAACTTGATTTCATTTCATTTACATTTTTAATCGCTTTCCCTATTTTATATATGGATTTGAAACTTGATTTCATTTCATTTACATTTTTAATCGCTTCTCCTATTTTATATATGGATTTGAAACTTGATTTCATTTCATTTACATTTTTAATCGCTTTCCCTATTTTATATATGGATTTGAAACTTGATTTCATTTCATTTACATTTTTAATCGCTTTCCCTATTTTATATATGGATTTGAAACTTGATTTCATTTCATTTACATTTTTAATCGCTTTCCCTATTTTATATATGGATTTGAAACTTGATTTCATTTCATTTACATTTTTAATCGCTTTCCCTATTTTATATATGGATTTGAAACTTGATTTCATTTCATTTACATTTTTAATCGCTTTCCCTATTTTATATATGGATTTGAAACTTGATTTCATTTCATTTACATTTTTAATCGCTTCCCCTATTTTATATATGGATTTGAAACTTGATTTCATTTAATTTACATTTTTAATCGCTTTCCCTATTTTATATATGGATTTGAAACTTGATTTCATATAATTTACATTTTTAATCGCTTTCCCTATTTTATATATGGATTTGAAACTTTATTTCATTTCATTTACATTTTTAATCGCTTTCCCTATTTTATATATGGATTTGAAACTTGATTTCATTTAATTTACATTTTTAATCGCTTTCCCTATTTTATATATGGATTTGAAACTTGATTTCATTTCATTTACATTTTTAATCGCTTTCCCTATTTTATATATGGATTTGAAACTTTATTTCATTTCATTTATATTTTTAATCGCTTTCCCTATTTTATATATGGATTTAAAACTTTATTTCATTTCATTTACATTTTTAATCGCTTCCCCTAATTTATATATGGATTTGAAACTTGATTTCATTTAATTTACATTTTTAATCGCTTTCCCTATTTTATATATGGATTTGAAACTTTATTTCATTTCATTTACATTTTTAATCGCTTTCCCTATTTTATATATGGATTTAAAACTTTATTTCATTTCATTTACATTTTTAATCGCTTCCCCTATTTTATATATGGATTTGAAACCTGATTTCATTTAATTTACATTTTTAATCGCTTTCCCTATTTTATATATGGATTTGAAACTTTATTTCATTTCATTTACATTTTTAATCGCTTTCCCTATTTTATATATGGATTTAAAACTTGATTTCATTTCATTTACATTTTTAATCGCTTCCCCTATTTTATATATGGATTTGAAACTTGATTTCATTTCATTTACATTTTTAATCGCTTTCCCTATTTTATATATGGATTTGAAACTTTATTTCATTTAATTTACATTTTTAATCGCTTCCCCTATTTTATATATGGATTTGAAACTTTATTTCATTTCATTTACATTTTTAATCGCTTTCCCTATTTTATATATGGATTTGAAACTTGATTTCATTTCATTTACATTTTTAATCGCTTCCCCTATTTTATATATGGATTTGAAACTTGATTTCATTTCATTTACATTTTTAATCGCTTTCCCTATTTTATATATGGATTTGAAACTTGATTTCATTTCATTTACATTTTTAATCGCTTCCCCTATTTTATATATGGATTTGAAACTTTATTTCATTTAATTTACATTTTTAATCGCTTTCCCTATTTTATATATGGATTTGAAACTTGATTTCATTTAATTTACATTTTTAATCGCTTTCCCTATTTTATATATGGATTTGAAACTTGATTTAATTTAATTTACATTTTTAATCGCTTCCCCTATTTTATATATGGATTTGAAACTTGATTTAATTTAATTTACATTTTTAATCGCTTTCCCTATTTTATATATGGATTTGAAACTTGATTTCATTTCATTTACATTTTTAATCGCTTTCCCTATTTTATATATGGATTTGAAACTTGATTTCATTTCATTTACATTTTTAATCGCTTCTCCTATTTTATATATGGATTTGAAACTTTATTTCATTTCATTTACATTTTTAATCGCTTTCCCTATTTTATATATGGATTTGAAACTTGATTTCATTTCATTTACATTTTTAATCGCTTTCCCTATTTTATATATGGATTTGAAACTTGATTTCATTTCATTTACATTTTTAATCGCTTTCCCTATTTTATATATGGATTTGAAACTTGATTTAATTTAATTTACATTTTTAATCGCTTTCCCTATTTTATATATGGATTTGAAACTTTATTTCATTTCATTTACATTTTTAATCGCTTTCCCTATTTTATATATGGATTTAAAACTTGATTTCATTTCATTTACATTTTTAATCGCTTTCCCTATTTTATATATGGATTTGAAACTTGATTTCATTTCATTTACATTTTTAATCGCTTTCCCTATTTTATATATGGATTTGAAACTTGATTTCATTTAATTTACATTTTTAATCGCTTCCCCTATTTTATATATGGATTTGAAACTTGATTTCATTTAATTTACATTTTTAATCGCTTTCCCTATTTTATATATGGATTTGAAACTTGATTTCATATAATTTACATTTTTAATCGCTTTCCCTATTTTATATATGGATTTGAAACTTTATTTCATTTCATTTACATTTTTAATCGCTTTCCCTATTTTATATATGGATTTGAAACTTGATTTCATTTAATTTACATTTTTAATCGCTTTCCCTATTTTATATATGGATTTGAAACTTGATTTCATTTCATTTACATTTTTAATCGCTTTCCCTATTTTATATATGGATTTGAAACTTTATTTCATTTCATTTACATTTTTAATCGCTTTCCCTATTTTATATATGGATTTAAAACTTTATTTCATTTCATTTACATTTTTAATCGCTTCCCCTAATTTATATATGGATTTGAAACTTGATTTCATTTAATTTACATTTTTAATCGCTTTCCCTATTTTATATATGGATTTGAAACTTTATTTCATTTCATTTACATTTTTAATCGCTTTCCCTATTTTATATATGGATTTAAAACTTTATTTCATTTCATTTACATTTTTAATCGCTTCCCCTATTTTATATATGGATTTGAAACCTGATTTCATTTAATTTACATTTTTAATCGCTTTCCCTATTTTATATATGGATTTGAAACTTTATTTCATTTCATTTACATTTTTAATCGCTTTCCCTATTTTATATATGGATTTAAAACTTGATTTCATTTCATTTACATTTTTAATCGCTTCCCCTATTTTATATATGGATTTGAAACTTGATTTCATTTCATTTACATTTTTAATCGCTTTCCCTATTTTATATATGGATTTGAAACTTTATTTCATTTAATTTACATTTTTAATCGCTTCCCCTATTTTATATATGGATTTAAAACTTTATTTCATTTCATTTACATTTTTAATCGCTTCCCCTAATTTATATATGGATTTGAAACTTGATTTCATTTAATTTACATTTTTAATCGCTTTCCCTATTTTATATATGGATTTGAAACTTTATTTCATTTCATTTACATTTTTAATCGCTTTCCCTATTTTATATATGGATTTAAAACTTTATTTCATTTCATTTACATTTTTAATCGCTTCCCCTATTTTATATATGGATTTGAAACCTGATTTCATTTAATTTACATTTTTAATCGCTTTCCCTATTTTATATATGGATTTGAAACTTTATTTCATTTCATTTACATTTTTAATCGCTTTCCCTATTTTATATATGGATTTAAAACTTGATTTCATTTCATTTACATTTTTAATCGCTTCCCCTATTTTATATATGGATTTGAAACTTGATTTCATTTCATTTACATTTTTAATCGCTTTCCCTATTTTATATATGGATTTGAAACTTTATTTCATTTAATTTACATTTTTAATCGCTTCCCCTATTTTATATATGGATTTGAAACTTTATTTCATTTCATTTACATTTTTAATCGCTTTCCCTATTTTATATATGGATTTGAAACTTGATTTCATTTCATTTACATTTTTAATCGCTTCCCCTATTTTATATATGGATTTGAAACTTGATTTCATTTCATTTACATTTTTAATCGCTTTCCCTATTTTATATATGGATTTGAAACTTGATTTCATTTCATTTACATTTTTAATCGCTTCCCCTATTTTATATATGGATTTGAAACTTTATTTCATTTAATTTACATTTTTAATCGCTTTCCCTATTTTATATATGGATTTGAAACTTGATTTCATTTAATTTACATTTTTAATCGCTTTCCCTATTTTATATATGGATTTGAAACTTGATTTAATTTAATTTACATTTTTAATCGCTTCCCCTATTTTATATATGGATTTGAAACTTGATTTAATTTAATTTACATTTTTAATCGCTTTCCCTATTTTATATATGGATTTGAAACTTGATTTCATTTCATTTACATTTTTAATCGCTTTCCCTATTTTATATATGGATTTGAAACTTGATTTCATTTCATTTACATTTTTAATCGCTTCTCCTATTTTATATATGGATTTGAAACTTTATTTCATTTCATTTACATTTTTAATCGCTTTCCCTATTTTATATATGGATTTGAAACTTGATTTCATTTCATTTACATTTTTAATCGCTTTCCCTATTTTATATATGGATTTGAAACTTGATTTCATTTCATTTACATTTTTAATCGCTTTCCCTATTTTATATATGGATTTGAAACTTGATTTAATTTAATTTACATTTTTAATCGCTTTCCCTATTTTATATATGGATTTGAAACTTTATTTCATTTCATTTACATTTTTAATCGCTTTCCCTATTTTATATATGGATTTAAAACTTGATTTCATTTCATTTACATTTTTAATCGCTTTCCCTATTTTATATATGGATTTGAAACTTGATTTCATTTCATTTAAATTTTTAATCGCTTTCCCTATTTTATATATGGATTTGAAACTTGATTTCATTTAATTTACATTTTTAATCGCTTCCCCTATTTTATATATGGATTTGAAACTTGATTTCATTTAATTTACATTTTTAATCGCTTTCCCTATTTTATATATGGATTTGAAACTTGATTTCATATAATTTACATTTTTAATCGCTTTCCCTATTTTATATATGGATTTGAAACTTTATTTCATTTCATTTACATTTTTAATCGCTTTCCCTATTTTATATATGGATTTGAAACTTGATTTCATTTAATTTACATTTTTAATCGCTTTCCCTATTTTATATATGGATTTGAAACTTGATTTCATTTCATTTACATTTTTAATCGCTTTCCCTATTTTATATATGGATTTGAAACTTTATTTCATTTCATTTACATTTTTAATCGCTTTCCCTATTTTATATATGGATTTAAAACTTTATTTCATTTCATTTACATTTTTAATCGCTTTCCCTATTTTATATATGGATTTGAAACTTGATTTCATTTAATTTACATTTTTAATCGCTTTCCCTATTTTATATATGGATTTGAAACTTTATTTCATTTCATTTACATTTTTAATCGCTTTCCCTATTTTATATATGGATTTAAAACTTTATTTCATTTCATTTACATTTTTAATCGCTTCCCCTATTTTATATATGGATTTGAAACCTGATTTCATTTAATTTACATTTTTAATCGCTTTCCCTATTTTATATATGGATTTGAAACTTTATTTCATTTCATTTACATTTTTAATCGCTTTCCCTATTTTATATATGGATTTAAAACTTGATTTCATTTCATTTACATTTTTAATCGCTTCCCCTATTTTATATATGGATTTGAAACTTGATTTCATTTCATTTACATTTTTAATCGCTTTCCCTATTTTATATATGGATTTGAAACTTTATTTCATTTAATTTACATTTTTAATCGCTTCCCCTATTTTATATATGGATTTGAAACTTGATTTAATTTAATTTACATTTTTAATCGCTTTCCCTATTTTATATATGGATTTGAAACTTGATTTCATTTCATTTACATTTTTAATCGCTTTCCCTATTTTATATATGGATTTGAAACTTGATTTCATTTCATTTACATTTTTAATCGCTTCTCCTATTTTATATATGGATTTGAAACTTGATTTCATTTCATTTACATTTTTAATCGCTTTCCCTATTTTATATATGGATTTGAAACTTGATTTCATTTCATTTACATTTTTAATCGCTTTCCCTATTTTATATATGGATTTGAAACTTGATTTCATTTCATTTACATTTTTAATCGCTTTCCCTATTTTATATATGGATTTGAAACTTGATTTAATTTAATTTACATTTTTAATCGCTTTCCCTATTTTATATATGGATTTTAAACTTGATTTCATTTCATTTACATTTTTAATCGCTTTCCCTATTTTATATATGGATTTGAAACTTGATTTCATTTCATTTACATTTTTAATCGCTTTCCCTATTTTATATATGGATTTGAAACTTGATTTCATTTCATTTACATTTTTAATCGCTTTCCCTATTTTATATATGGATTTGAAACTTGATTTCATTTAATTTACATTTTTAATCGCTTCCCCTATTTTATATATGGATTTGAAACTTGATTTCATTTAATTTACATTTTTAATCGCTTTCCCTATTTTATATATGGATTTGAAACTTGATTTCATATAATTTACATTTTTAATCGCTTTCCCTATTTTATATATGGATTTGAAACTTTATTTCATTTAATTTACATTTTTAATCGCTTTCCCTATTTTATATATGGATTTGAAACTTGATTTCATTTAATTTACATTTTTAATCGCTTTCCCTATTTTATATATGGATTTGAAACTTGATTTCATTTCATTTACATTTTTAATCGCTTTCCCTATTTTATATATGGATTTGAAACTTTATTTCATTTCATTTACATTTTTAATCGCTTCCCCTATTTTATATATGGATTTAAAACTTTATTTCATTTCATTTACATTTTTAATCGCTTCCCCTAATTTATATATGGATTTGAAACTTGATTTCATTTAATTTACATTTTTAATCGCTTTCCCTATTTTATATATGGATTTGAAACTTGATTTCATTTCATTTACATTTTTAATCGCTTTCCCTATGTTATATATGGATTTAAAACTTTATTTCATTTCATTTACATTTTTAATCGCTTCCCCTATTTTATATATGGATTTGAAACCTGATTTCATTTAATTTACATTTTTAATCGCTTTCCCTATTTTATATATGGATTTGAAACTTTATTTCATTTCATTTACATTTTTAATCGCTTTCCCTATTTTATATATGGATTTAAAACTTGATTTCATTTCATTTACATTTTTAATCGCTTCCCCTATTTTATATATGGATTTGAAACTTGATTTCATTTCATTTACATTTTTAATCGCTTTCCCTATTTTATATATGGATTTGAAACTTGATTTCATTTAATTTACATTTTTAATCGCTTCCCCTATTTTATATATGGATTTGAAACTTTATTTCATTTCATTTACATTTTTAATCGCTTTCCCTATTTTATATATGGATTTGAAACTTGATTTCATTTAATTTACATTTTTAATTTCTTCCCCTATTTTATATATGGATTTGAAACTTGATTTCATTTGATTTACATTTTTAATCGCTTTCCCTATTTTATATATGGATTTGAAACTTTATTTCATTTCATTTACATTTTTAATCGCTTTCCCTATTTTATATATGGATTTGAAACTTGATTTCATTTAATTTACATTTTTAATCGCTTCCCCTATTTTATATATGGATTTGAAACTTGATTTCATTTAATTTACATTTTTAATCGCTTTCCCTATTTTATATATGGATTTGAAACTTGATTTCATTTCATTTACATTTTTAATCGCTTTCCCTATTTTATATATGGATTTGAAACTTGATTTCATTTCATTTACATTTTTAATCGCTTTCCCTATTTTATATATGGATTTGAAACTTGATTTCATTTCATTTACATTTTTAATCGCTTTCCCTATTTTATATATGGATTTGAAACTTGATTTGATTTCATTTACATTTTTAATCGCTTTCCCTATTTTATATATGGATTTGAAACTTGATTTCATTTCATTTACATTTTTAATCGCTTTCCCTATTTTATATATGGATTTGAAACTTGATTTCATTTAATTTACATTTTTAATCGCTTTCCCTATTTTATATATGGATTTGAAACTTGATTTCATTTCATTTACATTTTTAATCGCTTTCCCTATTTTATATATGGATTTGAAACTTGATTTCATATAATTTACATTTTTAATCGCTTTCCCTATTTTATATATGGATTTAAAACTTTATTTTATTTAATTTACATTTTTAATCGCTTTCCCTATTTTATATATGGATTTAAAACTTTATTTCATTTAATTTACATTTTTAATCGCTTTCCCTATTTTATATATGGATTTGAAACTTGATTTCATTTAATTTACATTTTTAATCGCTTTCCCTATTTTATATATGGATTTGAAACTTGATTTCATTTAATTTACATTTTTAATCGCTTTCCCTATTTTATATATGGATTTAAAACTTTATTTCATTTCATTTACATTTTTAATCGCTTTCCCTATTTTATATATGGATTTAAAACTTTATTTCATTTAATTTACATTTTTAATCGCTTCCCCTATTTTATATATGGATTTGAAACTTTATTTTATTTAATTTACATTTTTAATCGCTTTCCCTATTTTATATATGGATTTGAAGCTGTATTTCATTTAATTTACATTTTTAATCGCTTTCCCTATTTTATATATGGATTTGAAACTTGATTTCATTTCATTTACATTTTTAATCGCTTCTCCTATTTTATATATGGATTTGAAACTTTATTTCATTTCATTTACATTTTTAATCGCTTTCCCTATTTTATATATGGATTTGAAACTTGATTTCATTTCATTTACATTTTTAATCGCTTTCCCTATTTTATATATGGATTTGAAACTTGATTTCATTTCATTTACATTTTTAATCGCTTTCCCTATTTTATATATGGATTTGAAACTTGATTTAATTTAATTTACATTTTTAATCGCTTTCCCTATTTTATATATGGATTTGAAACTTTATTTCATTTCATTTACATTTTTAATCGCTTTCCCTATTTTATATATGGATTTAAAACTTGATTTCATTTCATTTACATTTTTAATCGCTTTCCCTATTTTATATATGGATTTGAAACTTGATTTCATTTCATTTACATTTTTAATCGCTTTCCCTATTTTATATATGGATTTGAAACTTGATTTCATTTCATTTACATTTTTAATCGCTTTCCCTATTTTATATATGGATTTGAAACTTGATTTCATTTAATTTACATTTTTAATCGCTTCCCCTATTTTATATATGGATTTGAAACTTGATTTCATTTAATTTACATTTTTAATCGCTTTCCCTATTTTATATATGGATTTGAAACTTGATTTCATATAATTTACATTTTTAATCGCTTTCCCTATTTTATATATGGATTTGAAACTTTATTTCATTTAATTTACATTTTTAATCGCTTTCCCTATTTTATATATGGATTTGAAACTTGATTTCATTTAATTTACATTTTTAATCGCTTTCCCTATTTTATATATGGATTTGAAACTTGATTTCATTTCATTTACATTTTTAATCGCTTTCCCTATTTTATATATGGATTTGAAACTTTATTTCATTTCATTTACATTTTTAATCGCTTCCCCTATTTTATATATGGATTTAAAACTTTATTTCATTTCATTTACATTTTTAATCGCTTCCCCTAATTTATATATGGATTTGAAACTTGATTTCATTTAATTTACATTTTTAATCGCTTTCCCTATTTTATATATGGATTTGAAACTTGATTTCATTTCATTTACATTTTTAATCGCTTTCCCTATGTTATATATGGATTTAAAACTTTATTTCATTTCATTTACATTTTTAATCGCTTCCCCTATTTTATATATGGATTTGAAACCTGATTTCATTTAATTTACATTTTTAATCGCTTTCCCTATTTTATATATGGATTTGAAACTTTATTTCATTTCATTTACATTTTTAATCGCTTTCCCTATTTTATATATGGATTTAAAACTTGATTTCATTTCATTTACATTTTTAATCGCTTCCCCTATTTTATATATGGATTTGAAACTTGATTTCATTTCATTTACATTTTTAATCGCTTTCCCTATTTTATATATGGATTTGAAACTTGATTTCATTTAATTTACATTTTTAATCGCTTCCCCTATTTTATATATGGATTTGAAACTTTATTTCATTTCATTTACATTTTTAATCGCTTTCCCTATTTTATATATGGATTTGAAACTTGATTTCATTTAATTTACATTTTTAATTTCTTCCCCTATTTTATATATGGATTTGAAACTTGATTTCATTTGATTTACATTTTTAATCGCTTTCCCTATTTTATATATGGATTTGAAACTTTATTTCATTTCATTTACATTTTTAATCGCTTTCCCTATTTTATATATGGATTTGAAACTTGATTTCATTTAATTTACATTTTTAATCGCTTCCCCTATTTTATATATGGATTTGAAACTTGATTTCATTTAATTTACATTTTTAATCGCTTTCCCTATTTTATATATGGATTTGAAACTTGATTTCATTTCATTTACATTTTTAATCGCTTTCCCTATTTTATATATGGATTTGAAACTTGATTTCATTTCATTTACATTTTTAATCGCTTTCCCTATTTTATATATGGATTTGAAACTTGATTTCATTTCATTTACATTTTTAATCGCTTTCCCTATTTTATATATGGATTTGAAACTTGATTTGATTTCATTTACATTTTTAATCGCTTTCCCTATTTTATATATGGATTTGAAACTTGATTTCATTTCATTTACATTTTTAATCGCTTTCCCTATTTTATATATGGATTTGAAACTTGATTTCATTTAATTTACATTTTTAATCGCTTTCCCTATTTTATATATGGATTTGAAACTTGATTTCATTTCATTTACATTTTTAATCGCTTTCCCTATTTTATATATGGATTTGAAACTTGATTTCATATAATTTACATTTTTAATCGCTTTCCCTATTTTATATATGGATTTAAAACTTTATTTTATTTAATTTACATTTTTAATCGCTTTCCCTATTTTATATATGGATTTAAAACTTTATTTCATTTAATTTACATTTTTAATCGCTTTCCCTATTTTATATATGGATTTGAAACTTGATTTCATTTAATTTACATTTTTAATCGCTTTCCCTATTTTATATATGGATTTGAAACTTGATTTCATTTAATTTACATTTTTAATCGCTTTCCCTATTTTATATATGGATTTAAAACTTTATTTCATTTCATTTACATTTTTAATCGCTTTCCCTATTTTATATATGGATTTAAAACTTTATTTCATTTAATTTACATTTTTAATCGCTTCCCCTATTTTATATATGGATTTGAAACTTTATTTTATTTAATTTACATTTTTAATCGCTTTCCCTATTTTATATATGGATTTGAAGCTGTATTTCATTTAATTTACATTTTTAATCGCTTTCCCTATTTTATATATGGATTTGAAACTTGATTTCATTTCATTTACATTTTTAATCGCTTCTCCTATTTTATATATGGATTTGAAACTTTATTTCATTTCATTTACATTTTTAATCGCTTTCCCTATTTTATATATGGATTTGAAACTTGATTTCATTTCATTTACATTTTTAATCGCTTTCCCTATTTTATATATGGATTTGAAACTTGATTTCATTTCATTTACATTTTTAATCGCTTTCCCTATTTTATATATGGATTTGAAACTTGATTTAATTTAATTTACATTTTTAATCGCTTTCCCTATTTTATATATGGATTTGAAACTTTATTTCATTTCATTTACATTTTTAATCGCTTTCCCTATTTTATATATGGATTTAAAACTTGATTTCATTTCATTTACATTTTTAATCGCTTTCCCTATTTTATATATGGATTTGAAACTTGATTTCATTTCATTTACATTTTTAATCGCTTTCCCTATTTTATATATGGATTTGAAACTTGATTTCATTTAATTTACATTTTTAATCGCTTCCCCTATTTTATATATGGATTTGAAACTTGATTTCATTTAATTTACATTTTTAATCGCTTTCCCTATTTTATATATGGATTTGAAACTTGATTTCATATAATTTACATTTTTAATCGCTTTCCCTATTTTATATATGGATTTGAAACTTTATTTCATTTCATTTACATTTTTAATCGCTTTCCCTATTTTATATATGGATTTGAAACTTGATTTCATTTAATTTACATTTTTAATCGCTTTCCCTATTTTATATATGGATTTGAAACTTGATTTCATTTCATTTACATTTTTAATCGCTTTCCCTATTTTATATATGGATTTGAAACTTTATTTCATTTCATTTACATTTTTAATCGCTTTCCCTATTTTATATATGGATTTAAAACTTTATTTCATTTCATTTACATTTTTAATCGCTTCCCCTAATTTATATATGGATTTGAAACTTGATTTCATTTAATTTACATTTTTAATCGCTTTCCCTATTTTATATATGGATTTGAAACTTTATTTCATTTCATTTACATTTTTAATCGCTTTCCCTATTTTATATATGGATTTAAAACTTTATTTCATTTCATTTACATTTTTAATCGCTTCCCCTATTTTATATATGGATTTGAAACCTGATTTCATTTAATTTACATTTTTAATCGCTTTCCCTATTTTATATATGGATTTGAAACTTTATTTCATTTCATTTACATTTTTAATCGCTTTCCCTATTTTATATATGGATTTAAAACTTGATTTCATTTCATTTACATTTTTAATCGCTTCCCCTATTTTATATATGGATTTGAAACTTGATTTCATTTCATTTACATTTTTAATCGCTTTCCCTATTTTATATATGGATTTGAAACTTTATTTCATTTAATTTACATTTTTAATCGCTTCCCCTATTTTATATATGGATTTGAAACTTGATTTAATTTAATTTACATTTTTAATCGCTTTCCCTATTTTATATATGGATTTGAAACTTGATTTCATTTCATTTACATTTTTAATCGCTTTCCCTATTTTATATATGGATTTGAAACTTGATTTCATTTCATTTACATTTTTAATCGCTTCTCCTATTTTATATATGGATTTGAAACTTGATTTCATTTCATTTACATTTTTAATCGCTTTCCCTATTTTATATATGGATTTGAAACTTGATTTCATTTCATTTACATTTTTAATCGCTTTCCCTATTTTATATATGGATTTGAAACTTGATTTCATTTCATTTACATTTTTAATCGCTTTCCCTATTTTATATATGGATTTGAAACTTGATTTAATTTAATTTACATTTTTAATCGCTTTCCCTATTTTATATATGGATTTTAAACTTGATTTCATTTCATTTACATTTTTAATCGCTTTCCCTATTTTATATATGGATTTGAAACTTGATTTCATTTCATTTACATTTTTAATCGCTTTCCCTATTTTATATATGGATTTGAAACTTGATTTCATTTAATTTACATTTTTAATCGCTTTCCCTATTTTATATATGGATTTGAAACTTGATTTCATTTAATTTACATTTTTAATCGCTTCCCCTATTTTATATATGGATTTGAAACTTGATTTCATTTAATTTACATTTTTAATCGCCTTCCCTATTTTATATATGGATTTGAAACTTGATTTCATATAATTTACATTTTTAATCGCTTTCCCTATTTTATATATGGATTTGAAACTTTATTTCATTTCATTTACATTTTTAATCGCTTTCCCTATTTTATATATGGATTTAAAACTTCATTTCATTTAATTTACATTTTTAATCGCTTTCCCTATTTTATATATGGATTTGAAACTTGATTTCATTTCATTTACATTTTTAATCGCTTTCCCTATTTTATATATGGATTTGAAACTTTATTTCATTTCATTTACATTTTTAATCGCTTCCCCTATTTTATATATGGATTTAAAACTTTATTTCATTTCATTTACATTTTTAATCGCTTCCCCTAATTTATATATGGATTTGAAACTTGATTTCATTTAATTTACATTTTTAATCGCTTTCCCTATTTTATATATGGATTTGAAACTTTATTTCATTTCATTTACATTTTTAATCGCTTTCCCTATTTTATATATGGATTTAAAACTTTATTTCATTTCATTTACATTTTTAATCGCTTCCCCTATTTTATATATGGATTTGAAACCTGATTTCATTTAATTTACATTTTTAATCGCTTTCCCTATTTTATATATGGATTTGAAACTTTATTTCATTTCATTTACATTTTTAATCGCTTTCCCTATTTTATATATGGATTTAAAACTTGATTAGATTTCATTTACATTTTTAATCGCTTCCCCTATTTTATATATGGATTTGAAACTTGATTTCATTTCATTTACATTTTTAATCGCTTTCCCTATTTTATATATGGATTTGAAACTTGATTTCATTTAATTTACATTTTTAATCGCTTCCCCTATTTTATATATGGATTTGAAACTTTATTTCATTTCATTTACATTTTTAATCGCTTTCCCTATTTTATATATGGATTTGAAACTTGATTTCATTTAATTTACATTTTTAATTTCTTCCCCTATTTTATATATGGATTTGAAACTTGATTTCATTTGATTTACATTTTTAATCGCTTTCCCTATTTTATATATGGATTTGAAACTTTATTTCATTTCATTTACATTTTTAATCGCTTTCCCTATTTTATATATGGATTTGAAACTTGATTTCATTTAATTTACATTTTTAATCGCTTCCCCTATTTTATATATGGATTTGAAACTTGATTTCATTTAATTTACATTTTTAATCGCTTTCCCTATTTTATATATGGATTTGAAACTTGATTTCATTTACATTTTTAATCGCTTTCCCTATTTTATATATGGATTTGAAACTTGATTTCATTTCATTTACATTTTTAATCGCTTTCCCTATTTTATATATGGATTTGAAACTTGATTTCATTTCATTTACATTTTTAATCGCTTTCCCTATTTTATATATGGATTTGAAACTTGATTTGATTTCATTTACATTTTTAATCGCTTTCCCTATTTTATATATGGATTTGAAACTTGATTTCATTTCATTTACATTTTTAATCGCTTTCCCTATTTTATATATGGATTTGAAACTTGATTTCATTTAATTTACATTTTTAATCGCTTTCCCTATTTTATATATGGATTTGAAACTTGATTTCATTTCATTTACATTTTTAATCGCTTTCCCTATTTTATATATGGATTTGAAACTTGATTTCATATAATTTACATCTTTAATCGCTTTCCCTATTTTATATATGGATTTAAAACTTTATTTTATTTAATTTACATTTTTAATCGCTTTCCCTATTTTATATATGGATTTAAAACTTTATTTCATTTAATTTACATTTTTAATCGCTTTCCCTATTTTATATATGGATTTGAAACTTGATTTCATTTAATTTACATTTTTAATCGCTTTCCCTATTTTATATATGGATTTGAAACTTGATTTCATTTAATTTACATTTTTAATCGCTTTCCCTATTTTATATATGGATTTAAAACTTTATTTCATTTCATTTACATTTTTAATCGCTTTCCCTATTTTATATATGGATTTAAAACTTTATTTCATTTAATTTACATTTTTAATCGCTTCCCCTATTTTATATATGGATTTGAAACTTTATTTTATTTAATTTACATTTTTAATCGCTTTCCCTATTTTATATATGGATTTGAAGCTGTATTTCATTTAATTTACATTTTTAATCGCTTTCCCTATTTTATATATTGATTTGAAACTTGATTTCATTTCATTTACATTTTTAATCGCTTTCCCTATTTTATATATGGATTTGAAACTTTATTTCATTTCATTTACATTTTTAATCGCTTTCCCTATTTTATATATGGATTTAAAACTTTATTTCATTTCATTTACATTTTTAATCGCTTCCCCTATTTTATATATGGATTTGAAACTTGATTTCATTTAATTTACATTTTTAATCGCTTTCCCTATTTTATATACGGATTTGAAACTTTATTTCATTTCATTTACATTTTTAATCGCTTTCCCTATTTTATATATGGATTTAAAACTTTATTTCATTTCATTTACATTTTTAATCGCTTCCCCTATTTTATATATGGATTTGAAACTTGATTTCATTTAATTTACATTTTTAATCGCTTTCCCTATTTTATATATGGATTTGAAACTTTATTTCATTTCATTTACATTTTTAATCGCTTTCCCTATTTTATATATGGATTTAAAACTTGATTTCATTTCATTTACATTTTTAATCGCTTCCCCTATTTTATATATGGATTTGAAACTTGATTTCATTTCATTTACATTTTTAATCGCTTTCCCTATTTTATATATGGATTTGAAACTTTATTTCATTTCATTTACATTTTTAATCGCTTTCCCTATTTTATATATGGATTTAAAACTTGATTTCATTTCATTTACATTTTTAATCGCTTTCCCTATTTTATATATGGATTTGAAACTTGATTTCATTTAATTTACATTTTTAATCGCTTTCCCTATTTTATATATGGATTTAAAACTTGATTTCATTTAATTTACATTTTTAATCGCTTTCCCTATTTTATATATGGATTTGAAACTTGATTTCATTTCATTTACATTTTTAATCGCTTTCCCTATGTTATGTATGGATTTGAAACTTTATTTCATTTCATTTACATTTTTAATCGCTTTCCCTATTTTATATATGGATTTAAAACTTTATTTCATTTAATTTATATTTTTAATCGCTTTCCCTATTTTATATATGGATTTGAAACTTGATTTCATTTTATTTACATTTTTAATCGCTTCTCCTATTTTATATATGGATTTGAAACTTGATTTCATTTAATTTACATTTTTAATCGCTTCCCCTATTTTATATATGGATTTGAAACTTGATTTCATTTAATTTACATTTTTAATCGATTCCCCTATTTTATATATGGATTTGAAACTTGATTTCATTTAATTTACATTTTTAATCGCTTTCCCTATTTTATATATGGATGTGAGACTTGATTTCATTAAATTTACATTTTTAATCGCTTTCCCTATTTTATATATGGATTTGAAACTTGATTTCATTTAATTTACATTTTTAATCGCTTTCCCTATTTTATATATGGATTTAAAACTTGATTTCATTTCATTTACATTTTTAATCGCTTTCCCTATTTTATATATGGATTTGAAACTTGATTTCATTTAATTTACATTTTTAATCGCTTTCCCTATTTTATATATGGATTTAAAACTTGATTTCATTTAATTTACATTTTTAATCGCTTTCCCTATTTTATATATGGATTTGAAACTTGATTTCATTTAATTTACATTTTTAATCGCTTTCCCTATTTTATATATTGATTTGAAACTTGATTTCATTTCATTTACATTTTTAATCGCTTTCCCTATTTTATATATGGATTTGAAACTTGATTTAATTTAATTTACATTTTTAATCGCTTTCCCTATTTTATATATGGATTTGAAACTTGATTTCATTTCATTTACATTTTTAATCGCTTTCCCTATTTTATATATGGATTTGAAACTTGATTTCATTTCATTTACATTTTTAATCGCTGTCCCTATTTTATATATGGATTTGAAACTTGATTTAATTTAATTTACATTTTTAATCGCTTTCCCTATTTTATATATGGATTTTAAACTTGATTTCATTTAATTTACATTTTTAATCGCTTCCCCTATTTTATATATGGATTTGAAACTTGATTTCATTTAATTTACATTTTTAATCGCTTTCCCTATTTTATATATGGATTTGAAACTTGATTTCATTTAATTTACATTTTTAATCGCTTTCCCTATTTTATATATGGATTTAAAACTTTATTTCATTTAATTTACATTTTTAATCGCTTTCCCTATTTTATATATGGATGTGAAACTTGATTTCATTTAATTTACATTTTTAATCGCTTTCCTTATTTTATATATGGATTTGAAACTTGATTTCATTTAATTTACATTTTTAATCGCTTTCCCTATTTTATATATGGATTTAAAACTTTATTTAATTTCATTTACATTTTTAATCGCTTTCCCTATTTTATATATGGATTTAAAACTTTATTTCATTTAATTTACATTTTTAATCGCTGCCCCTATTTTATATATGGATTTGAAACTTTATTTCATTTAATTTACATTTTTAATCGCTTTCCCTATTTTATATATGGATTTGAAACTTGATTTCATTTAATTTACATTTTTAATCGCTTTCCCTATTTTATATATGGATTTGAAACTTGATTTCATTTCATTTACATTTTTAATCGCTTTCCCTATTTTATATATTGATTTGAAACTTTATTTCATTTCATTTACATTTTTAATCGCTTTCCCTATTTTATATATGGATTTAAAACTTTATTTCATTTCATTTACATTTTTAATCGCTTCCCCTAATTTATATATCGATTTGAAACTTTATTTCATTTAATTTACATTTTTAATCGCTTTCCCTATTTTATATATGGATTTGAAACTTTATTTCATTTCATTTACATTTTTAATCGCTTTCCCTATTTTATATATGGATTTAAAACTTTATTTCATTTCATTTACATTTTTAATCGCTTCCCCTATTTTATATATGGATTTGAAACCTGATTTCATTTAATTTACATTTTTAATCGCTTTCCCTATTTTATATATGGATTTGAAACTTTATTTCATTTCATTTACATTTTTAATCGCTTTCCCTATTTTATATATGGATTTAAAACTTGATTTCATTTCATTTACATTTTTAATCGCTTCCCCTATTTTATATATGGATTTGAAACTTGATTTCATTTCATTTACATTTTTAATCGCTTTCCCTATTTTATATATGGATTTGAAACTTTATTTCATTTAATTTACATTTTTAATCGCTTCCCCTATTTTATATATGGATTTGAAACTTTATTTCATTTCATTTACATTTTTAATCGCTTTCCCTATTTTATATATGGATTTGAAACTTGATTTCATTTAATTTACATTTTTAATCGCTTTCCCTATTTTATATATGGATTTGAAACTTGATTTAATTTGATTTACATTTTTAATCGCTTTCCCTATTTTATATATGGATTTGAAACTTGATTTCATTTCATTTACATTTTTAATCGCTTTCCCTATTTTATATATGGATTTGAAACTTGATTTCATTTAATTTACATTTTTAATCGCTTCCCCTATTTTATATATGGATTTGAAACTTGATTTCATTTAATTTACATTTTTAATCGCTTTCCCTATTTTATATATGGATTTGAAACTTGATTTCATTTCATTTACATTTTTAATCGCTTTCCCTATTTTATATATGGATTTGAAACTTGATTTCATTTCATTTACATTTTTAATCGCTTTCCCTATTTTATATATGGATTTGAAACTTGATTTCATTTCATTTACATTTTTAATCGCTTTCCCTATTTTATATATGGATTTGAAACTTGATTTCATTTCATTTACATTTTTAATCGCTTTCCCTATTTTATATATGGATTTGAAACTTGATTTCATTTCATTTACATTTTTAATCGCTTTCCCTATTTTATATATGGATTTGAAACTTGATTTAATTTAATTTACATTTTTAATCGCTTTCCCTATTTTATATATGGATTTGAAACTTGATTTCATTTCATTTACATTTTTAATCGCTTTCCCTATTTTATATATGGATTTGAAACTTGATTTCATTTCATTTACATTTTTAATCGCTTTCCCTATTTTATATATGGATTTGAAACTTGATTTCATTTCATTTACATTTTTAATCGCTTTCCCTATTTTATATATGGATGTGAAACTTGATTTCATTTAATTTACATTTTTAATCGCTTCCCCTATTTTATATATGGATTTGAAACTTGATTTCATTTAATTTACATTTTTAATCGCTTTCCCTATTTTATATATGGATTTGAAACTTGATTTCATATAATTTACATTTTTAATCGCTTTCCCTATTTTATATATGGATTTAAAACTTTATTTCATTTCATTTACATTTTTAATCGCTTTCCCTATTTTATATATGGATTTAAAACTTTATTTCATTTAATTTACATTTTTAATCGCTTTTTACTATTTTATATATGGATTTGAAACTTGATTTCATTTAATTTACATTTTTAATCGCTTTCCCTATTTTATATATGGATTTGAAACTTGATTTCATTTAATTTACATTTTTAATCGCTTTCCCTATTTTATATATGGATTTAAAACTTTATTTCATTTCATTTACATTTTTAATCGCTTTCCCTATTTTATATATGGATTTAAAACTTTATTTCATTTAATTTACATTTTTAATCGCTTCCCCTATTTTATATATGGATTTGAAACTTTATTTCATTTAATTTACATTTTTAATCGCTTTCCCTATTTTATATATGGATTTGAAGCTTGATTTCATTTAATTTACATTTTTAATCGCTTTCCCTATTTTATATATTGATTTGAAACTTGATTTCATTTCATTTACATTTTTAATCGCTTTCCCTATTTTATATATGGATTTGAAACTTGATTTCATTTCATTTACATTTTTAATCGCTTTCCCTATGTTATATATGGATTTAAAACTTTATTTCATTTCATTTACATTTTTAATCGCTTCCCCTATTTTATATATGGATTTGAAACTTGATTTCATTTAATTTACATTTTTAATCGCTTTCCCTATTTTATATATGGATTTGAAACTTTATTTCATTTCATTTACATTTTAATCGCTTTCCCTATTTTATATATGGATTTAAAACTTTATTTCATTTCATTTACATTTTTAATCGCTTTCCCTATTTTATATATTGATTTAAAACTTTATTTCATTTAATTTACATTTTTAATCGCTTTTTACTATTTTATATATGGATTTGAAACTTTATTTCATTTAATTTACATTTTTAATCGCTTCCCCTATTTTATATATGGATTTGAAACTTTATTTCATTTAATTTACATTTTTAATCGCTTTCCCTATTTTATATATGGATTTGAAGCTTGATTTCATTTAATTTACATTTTTAATCGCTTTCCCTATTTTATATATTGATTTGAAACTTGATTTCATTTCATTTACATTTTTAATCGCTTTCCCTATTTTATATATTGATTTGAAACTTGATTTCATTTCATTTACATTTTTAATCGCTTTCCCTATTTTATATATGGATTTAAAACTTTATTTCATTTCATTTACATTTTTAATCGCTTCCCCTATTTTATATATTGATTTGAAACTTGATTTCATTTAATTTACATTTTTAATCGCTTTCCCTATTTTATATATGGATTTGAAACTTGATTTCATTTCATTTACATTTTTAATCGCTTTCCCTATTTTATATATGGATTTAAAACTTTATTTCATTTCATTTACATTTTTAATCGCTTCCCCTATTTTATATATGGATTTGAAACTTGATTTCATTTAATTTACATTTTTAATCGCTTTCCCTATTTTATATATGGATTTGAAACTTTATTTCATTTCATTTACATTTTAATCGCTTTCCCTATTTTATATATGGATTTAAAACTTTATTTCATTTCATTTACATTTTTAATCGCTTCCCCTATTTTATATATGGATTTGAAACTTGATTTCATTTCATTTACATTTTTAATCGCTTTCCCTATTTTATATATGGATTTGAAACTTTATTTCATTTCATTTACATTTTTTATCGCTTTCCCTATTTTATATATGGATTTGAAACTTTATTTCATTTCATTTACATTTTTCATCGCTTTCCCTATGTTATGTATGGATTTGAAACTTTATTTCATTTCATTTACATTTTTAATCGCTTTCCCTATTTTATATATGGATTTAAAACTTTATTTCATTTAATTTACATTTTTAATCGCTTTCCCTATTTTATATATGGATTTGAAGCTTGATTTCATTTAATTTACATTTTTAATCACTTCTCCTATTTTATATATGGATTTGAAACTTGATTTCATTTAATTTACATTTTTAATCGCTTCCCCTATTTTATATATGGATTTGAAACTTGATTTCATTTAATTTACATTTTTAATCGCTTCCCCTATTTTATATATGGATTTGAAACTTGATTTCATTTAATTTACATTTTTAATCGCTTTCCCTATTTTATATATGGATGTGAGACTTGATTTCATTTAATTTACATTTTTAATCCCTTTCCCTATTTTATATATGGATTTGAAACTTGATTTCATTTCATTTACATTTTTAATCGCTTCCCCTATTTTATATATGGATTTGAAACTTGATTTCATTTAATTTACATTTTTAATCGCTTTCCCTATTTTATATATGGATTTGAAACTTTATTTCATTTCATTTACATTTTTAATCGCTTTCCCTATTTTATATATGGATTTAAAACTTGAATTCATTTGATTTACATTTTTAATCGCTTCCCCTATTTTATATATGGATTTGAAACTTGATTTCATTTCATTTACATTTTTAATCGCTTTCCCTATTTTATATATGGATTTGAAACTTTATTTCATTTCATTTACATTTTTAATCGCTTTCCCTATTTTATATATGGATTTGAAACTTTATTTCATTTCATTTACATTTTTCATCGCTTTCCCTATGTTATGTATGGATTTGAAACTTTATTTCATTTCATTTACATTTTTAATCGCTTTCCCTATTTTATATATGGATTTAAAACTTTATTTCATTTAATTTACATTTTTAATCGCTTTCCCTATTTTATATATGGATTTGAAACTTGATTTCATTTAATTTACATTTTTAATCGCTTCTCCTATTTTATATATGGATTTGAAACTTGATTTCATTTAATTTACATTTTTAATCGCTTCCCCTATTTTATATATTGATTTGAAACTTGATTTCATTTAATTTACATTTTTAATCGCTTTCCCTATTTTATATATTGATGTGAGACTTGATTTCATTTAATTTACATTTTTAATCGCTTTCCCTATTTTATATATGGATTTGAAACTTGATTTCATTTAATTTACATTTTTAATCGCTTTCCCTATTTTATATATTGATTTAAAACTTGATTTCATTTCATTTACATTTTTAATCGCTTTCCCTTTTTTATATATGGATTTGAAACTTGATTTCATTTAATTTACATTTTTAATCGCTTTCCCTATTTTATATATGGATTTGAAACTTGATTTCATTTCATTTACATTTTTAATCGCTTTCCCTATTTTATATATGGATTTGAAACTTGATTTAATTTAATTTACATTTTTAATCGCTTTCCCTATTTTATATATGGATTTGAAACTTGATTTCATTTCATTTACATTTTTAATCGCTTTCCCTATTTTATATATGGATTTGAAACTTGATTTCATTTCATTTACATTTTTAATCGCTTTCCCTATTTTATATATGGATTTGAAACTTGATTTCATTTCATTTACATTTTTAATCGCTTTCCCTATTTTATATATGGATTTAAAACTTTATTTCATTTAATTTACATTTTTAATCGCTTTCCCTATTTTATATATGGATTTGAAACTTGATTTCATTTCATTTACATTTTTAATCGCTTTCCCTATTTTATACATGGATTTGAAACTTGATTTCATTTAATTTACATTTTTAATCGCTTTCCCTATTTTATATATGGATTTAAAACTTTATTTCATTTCATTTACATTTTTAATCGCTTTCCCTATTTTATATATGGATTTAAAACTTTATTTCATTTCATTTACATTTTTAATCGCTTCCCCTATTTTATATATGGATTTGAAACTTTATTTCATTTAATTTACATTTTTAATCGCTTTCCCTATTTTATATATGGATTTGAAGCTTGATTTAATTTAATTTACATTTTTAATCGCTTTCCCTATTTTATATATGGATTTGAAACTTGATTTAATTTAATTTACATTTTTAATCGCTTTCCCTATTTTATATATGGATTTGAAACTTTATTTAATTTCATTTACATTTTTAATCGCTTTCCCTATTTTATATATGGATTTAAAACTTTATTTCATTTCATTTACATTTTTAATCGCTTCCCCTATTTTATATATTGATTTGAAACTTGATTTCATTTAATTTACATTTTTAATCGCTTTCCCTATTTTATATATGGATTTGAAACTTTATTTAATTTCATTTACATTTTTAATCGCTTTCCCTATTTTATATATGGATTTAAAACTTTATTACATTTCATTTACATTATTAATCGCTTCCCCTATTTTATATATGGATTTGAAACTTGATTTCATTTAATTTACATTTTTAATCGCTTGCCCTATTTTATATATGGATTTGAAACTTTATTTCATTTCATTTACATTTTTAATCGCTTTCCCTATTTTATATATGGATTTAAAACTTGATTTCATTTCATTTACATTTTTAATCGCTTCCCCTATTTTATATATGGATTTGAAACTTGATTTCATTTCATTTACATTTTTAATCGCTTTCCCTATTTTATATATGGATTTGAAACTTTATTTCATTTCATTTACATTTTTAATCGCTTTCCCTATTTTATACATGGATTTGAAACTTGATTTCATTTAATTTACATTTTTAATCGCTTTCCCTATTTTATATATGGATTTAAAACTTTATTTCATTTCATTTACATTTTTAATCGCTTTCCCTATTTTATATATGGATTTAAAACTTTATTTCATTTAATTTACATTTTTAATCGCTTCCCCTATTTTATATATGGATTTGAAACTTTATTTCATTTAATTTACATTTTTAATCGCTTTCCCTATTTTATATATGGATTTGAAGCTTGATTTAATTTAATTTACATTTTTAATCGCTTTCCCTATTTTATATATGGATTTGAAACTTGATTTAATTTAATTTACATTTTTAATCGCTTTCCCTATTTTATATATGGATTTGAAACTTTATTTCATTTCATTTACATTTTTAATCGCTTTCCCTATTTTATATATGGATTTAAAACTTTATTTCATTTCATTTACATTTTTAATCGCTTCCCCTATTTTATATATTGATTTGAAACTTGATTTCATTTAATTTACATTTTTAATCGCTTTCCCTATTTTATATATGGATTTGAAACTTTATTTAATTTCATTTACATTTTTAATCGCTTTCCCTATTTTATATATGGATTTAAAACTTTATTACATTTCATTTACATTTTTAATCGCTTCCCCTATTTTATATATGGATTTGAAACTTGATTTCATTTAATTTACATTTTTAATCGCTTGCCCTATTTTATATATGGATTTGAAACTTTATTTCATTTCATTTACATTTTTAATCGCTTTCCCTATTTTATATATGGATTTAAAACTTGATTTCATTTCATTTACATTTTTAATCGCTTCCCCTATTTTATATATGGATTTGAAACTTGATTTCATTTCATTTACATTTTTAATCGCTTTCCCTATTTTATATATGGATTTGAAACTTTATTTCATTTCATTTACATTTTTAATCGCTTTCCCTATTTTATATATGGATTTGAAACTTGATTTCATTTCATTTACATTTTTTATCGCTTCCCCTATTTTATATTTGGATTTGAAACTTGATTTCATTAAATTTACATTTTTAATCGCTTTCCCTATTTTATATATGGATTTAAAACTTTATTTCATTTAATTTACAGTTTTAATCGCTTTCCCTATTTTATATATGGATTTGAAACTTGATTTCATTTCATTTACAGTTTTAATCGCTTCCCCTATTTTATATTTGGATTTTAAACTTGATTTTATTTCATTTACATTTTTAATCGCTTTCCCTATTTTATATATTGATTTGAAACTTGATTTCATTTCATTTACATTTTTAATCGCTTTCCCTATTTTATATATGGATTTAAAACTTGATTTCATTAAATTCACATTTTTAATCGCTTTCCCTATTTTATATATGGATTTGAAACTTGATTTCATTTAATTTACATTTTTAATCGCTTTCCTTATTTTATATATGGATTTAAAACTTGATTTTATTTCATTTACATTTTTAATCGCGTTCCCTATTGTATATATGGATTTAAAACTTGATTTCATTTCATTTACAGTTTTAATCGCTTTCCCTATTTTATATATGGATTTAAAACTTGATTTCATTTCATTTACATTTTTAGTCGCTTTCCCTATTTTATATATGGATTTGAAACTTTATTTCATTTAATTTACATTTTTAATCGCTTTCCCTATTTTATATATGGATTTGAAACTTGATTTCATTTCATTTACATTTTTAATCGCTTTCCCTATTTTATATATGGATTTGAAACTTGATTTCATTTAATTTACATTTTTAATCGCTTTCCCTATTTTATATATGGATTTGAAACTTGATTTCATTTCATTTACATTTTTAATCGCTTCCCCTATTTTATATATGGATTTGAAACTTGATTTCATTTAATTTACATTTTTAATCGCTTTCCCTATTTTATATATGGATTTGAAACTTGATTTCATTTCATTTACATTTTTAATCGCTTCCCCTATTTTATATATGGATTTGAAACTTGATTTCATTTAATTTACATTTTTAATCGCTTTCCCTATTTTATATATGGATTTGAAACTTGATTTCATTTCATTTACATTTTTAATCGCTTCCCCTATTTTATATATGGATTTGAAACTTGATTTCATTTAATTTACATTTTTAATCGCTTGCCCTATTTTATATATGGATTTGAAACTTGATTTCATTTAATTTACATTTTTAATCGCTTCCCCTATTTTATATATCGATTTGAAACTTGATTTCATTTAATTTACATTTTTAATCGCTTTCCCTATTTTATATATCGATTTGAAACTTGATTTCATTTAATTTACATTTTTAATCGCTTCCCCTATTTTATATATGGATTTCAAACTTGATTTCATTTAATTTACATTTTTAATCGCTTTCCCTATTTTATATATGGATTTGAAACTTGATTTCATTTAATTTACATTTTTAATCGCTTCCCCTATTTTATATATGGATTTGAAACTTGATTTCATTTAATTTACATTTTTAATCGCTTTCCCTATTTTATATATGGATTTGAAACTTGATTTCATTTAATTTACATTTTAATCGCTTTCCCTATTTTATATATGGATTTGAAACTTGATTTCATTTCATTTACATTTTTAATCGCTTTCCCTATTTTATATATGGATTTGAAACTTGATTTCATTTCATTTACATTTTTAATCGCTTTCCCTATTTTATATATGGATTTGAAACTTGATTTCATTTCATGTACATTATTAATCGCTTTCCCTATTTTATATATGGATTTGAAACTTGATTTCATTTAATTTACATTTTTAATCGCTTTCCCTATTTTATATATGGATTTGAAACTTTATTTCATTTCATTTACATTTTTAATCGCTTTCCCTATTTTATATATGGATTTGAAACTTGATTTCATTTCATTTACATTTTTTATCGCTTCCCCTATTTTATATTTGGATTTGAAACTTGATTTCATTAAATTTACATTTTTAATCGCTTTCCCTATTTTATATATGGATTTAAAACTTGATTTCATTTAATTTACAGTTTTAATCGCTTTCCCTATTTTATATATGGATTTGAAACTTGATTTCATTTCATTTACAGTTTTAATCGCTTCCCCTATTTTATATTTGGATTTTAAACTTGATTTTATTTCATTTACATTTTTAATCGCTTTCCCTATTTTATATATTGATTTGAAACTTGATTTCATTTCATTTACATTTTTAATCGCTTTCCCTATTTTATATATAGATTTAAAACTTGATTTCATTAAATTCACATTTTTAATCGCTTTCCCTATTTTATATATGGATTTGAAACTTGATTTCATTTAATTTACATTTTTAATCGCTTTCCTTATTTTATATATGGATTTAAAACTTGATTTTATTTCATTTACATTTTTAATCGCGTTCCCTATTGTATATATGGATTTAAAACTTGATTTCATTTCATTTACAGTTTTAATCGCTTTCCCTATTTTATATATGGATTTAAAACTTGATTTCATTTCATTTACATTTTTAGTCGCTTTCCCTATTTTATATATGGATTTGAAACTTTATTTCATTTAATTTACATTTTTAATCGCTTTCCCTATTTTATATATGGATTTGAAACTTGATTTCATTTCATTTACATTTTTAATCACTTTCCCTATTTTATATATGGATTTGAAACTTGATTTCATTTAATTTACATTTTTAATCGCTTTCCCTATTTTATATATGGATTTGAAACTTGATTTCATTTCATTTACATTTTTAATCGCTTCCCCTATTTTATATATGGATTTGAAACTTGATTTCATTTAATTTACATTTTTAATCGCTTTCCCTATTTTATATATGGATTTGAAACTTGATTTCATTTCATTTACATTTTTAATCGCTTCCCCTATTTTATATATGGATTTGAAACTTGATTTCATTTAATTTACATTTTTAATCGCTTTCCCTATTTTATATATGGATTTGAAACTTGATTTCATTTCATTTACATTTTTAATCGCTTCCCCTATTTTATATATGGATTTGAAACTTGATTTCATTTAATTTACATTTTTAATCGCTTTCCCTATTTTATATATGGATTTGAAACTTGATTTCATTTAATTTACATTTTTAATCGCTTCCCCTATTTTATATATCGATTTGAAACTTGATTTCATTTAATTTACATTTTTAATCGCTTTCCCTATTTTATATATCGATTTGAAACTTGATTTCATTTAATTTACATTTTTAATCGCTTCCCCTATTTTATATATGGATTTGAAACTTTATTTCATTTAATTTACATTTTTAATCGCTTTCCCTATTTTATATATGGATTTGAAACTTGATTTCATTTAATTTACATTTTTAATCGCTTCCCCTATTTTATATATGGATTTGAAACTTGATTTCATTTAATTTACATTTTTAATCGCTTTCCCTATTTTATATATGGATTTGAAACTTGATTTCATTTAATTTACATTTTAATCGCTTTCCCTATTTTATATATGGATTTGAAACTTGATTTCATTTCATTTACATTTTTAATCGCTTTCCCTATTTTATATATGGATTTGAAACTTGATTTCATTTCATGTACATTATTAATCGCTTTCCCTATTTTATATATGGATTTGAAACTTGATTTCATTTAATTTACATTTTTAATCGCTTTCCCTATTTTATATATGGATTTGAAACTTGATTTAATTTAATTTACATTTTTAATCGCTTTCCCTATTTTATATATGGATTTGAAACTTGATTTCATTTCATTTACATTTTTAATCGCTTTCCCTATTTTATATATGGATTTGAAACTTGATTTCATTTCATTTACATTTTTAATCGCTTTCCCTATTTTATATATGGATTTAAAACTTTATTTAATTTCATTTACATTTTTAATCGCTTTCCCTATTTTATATATGGATTTAAAACTTTATTTCATTTAATTTACATTTTTAATCGCTTTCCCTATTTTATATATGGATTTGAAACTTGATTTCATTTAATTTACATTTTTAATCGCTTTCCCTATTTTATACATGGATTTGAAACTTGATTTCATTTAATTTACATTTTTAATCGCTTTCCCTATTTTATATATGGATTTAAAACTTTATTTCATTTCATTTACATTTTTAATCGCTTTCCCTATTTTATATATGGATTTAAAACTTTATTTCATTTAATTTACATTTTTAATCGCTTCCCCTATTTTATATATGGATTTGAAACTTTATTTCATTTCATTTACATTTTTAATCGCTTTCCCTATTTTATATATGGATTTGAAGCTTGATTTCATTTAATTTACATTTTTAATCGCTTTCCCTATTTTATATATGGATTTGAAACTTGATTTCATTTCATTTACATTTTTAATCGCTTTCCCTATTTTATATATGGATTTGAAACTTTATTTAATTTCATTTACATTTTTAATCGCTTTCCCTATTTTATATATGGATTTAAAACTTTATTACATTTCATTTACATTTTTAATCGCTTCCCCTATTTTATATATGGATTTGAAACTTGATTTCATTTAATTTACATTTTTAATCGCTTTCCCTATTTTATATATGGATTTGAAACTTTATTTCATTTCATTTACATTTTTAATCGCTTTCCCTATTTTATATATGGATTTAAAACTTGATTTCATTTCATTTACATTTTTAATCGCTTCCCCTATTTTATATATGGATTTGAAACTTGATTTCATTTCATTTACATTTTTAATCGCTTTCCCTATTTTATATATGGATTTGAAACTTTATTTCATTTCATTTACATTTTTAATCGCTTTCCCTATTTTATATATGGATTTGAAACTTGATTTCATTTCATTTACATTTTTTATCGCTTCCCCTATTTTATATTTGGATTTGAAACTTGATTTCATTAAATTTACATTTTTAATCGCTTTCCCTATTTTATATATGGATTTAAAACTTGATTTCATTTAATTTACAGTTTTAATCGCTTTCCCTATTTTATATATGGATTTGAAACTTGATTTCATTTCATTTACAGTTTTAATCGCTTCCCCTATTTTATATTTGGATTTTAAACTTGATTTCATTTCATTTACATTTTTAATCGCTTTCCCTATTTTATATATTGATTTGAAACTTGATTTCATTTCATTTACATTTTTAATCGCTTTCCCTATTTTATATATGGATTTAAAACTTGATTTCATTAAATTCACATTTTTAATCGCTTTCCCTATTTTATATATGGATTTGAAACTTGATTTCATTTAATTTACATTTTTAATCGCTTTCCTTATTTTATATATGGATTTAAAACTTGATTTTATTTCATTTACATTTTTAATCGCGTTCCCTATTGTATATATGGATTTAAAACTTGATTTCATTTCATTTACAGTTTTAATCGCTTTCCCTATTTTATATATGGATTTAAAACTTGATTTCATTTCATTTACATTTTTAGTCGCTTTCCCTATTTTATATATGGATTTGAAACTTTATTTCATTTAATTTACATTTTTAATCGCTTTCCCTATTTTATATATGGATTTGAAACTTGATTTCATTTCATTTACATTTTTAATCGCTTTCCCTATTTTATATATGGATTTGAAACTTGATTTCATTTAATTTACATTTTTAATCGCTTTCCCTATTTTATATATGGATTTGAAACTTGATTTCATTTAATTTACATTTTTAATCGCTTCCCCTATTTTATATATGGATTTGAAACTTGATTTCATTTAATTTACATTTTTAATCGCTTTCCCTATTTTATATATGGATTTGAAACTTGATTTCATTTAATTTACATTTTTAATCGCTTCCCCTATTTTATATATGGATTTGAAACTTGATTTCATTTAATTTACATTTTTAATCGCTTTCCCTATTTTATATATGGATTTGAAACTTGATTTCATTTCATTTACATTTTTAATCGCTTCCCCTATTTTATATATGGATTTGAAACTTGATTTCATTTAATTTACATTTTTAATCGCTTTCCCTATTTTATATATGGATTTGAAACTTGATTTCATTTAATTTACATTTTTAATCGCTTCCCCTATTTTATATATGGATTTGAAACTTTATTTCATTTAATTTACATTTTTAATCGCTTTCCCTATTTTATATATGGATTTGAAACTTGATTTCATTTAATTTACATTTTTAATCGCTTCCCCTATTTTATATATGGATTTGAAACTTGATTTCATTTAATTTACATTTTTAATCGCTTTCCCTATTTTATATATGGATTTGAAACTTGATTTCATTTAATTTACATTTTTAATCGCTTTCCCTATTTTATATATGGATTTGAAACTTGATTTCATTTCATTTACATTTTTAATCGCTTTCCCTATTTTATATATGGATTTGAAACTTGATTTCATTTCATTTACATTTTTAATCGCTTTCCCTATTTTATATATGGATTTGAAACTTGATTTCATTTCATTTACATTTTTAATCGCTTTCCCTATTTTATATATGGATTTGAAACTTGATTTCATTTAATTTACATTTTTAATCGCTTTCCCTATTTTATATATGGATTTGAAACTTGATTTAATTTAATTTACATTTTTAATCGCTTTCCCTATTTTATATATGGATTTGAAACTTGATTTCATTTCATTTACATTTTTAATCGCTTTCCCTATTTTATATATGGATTTGAAACTTGATTTCATTTAATTTACATTTTTAATCGCTTTCCCTATTTTATATATGGATTTAAAACTTTATTTAATTTCATTTACATTTTTAATCGCTTTCCCTATTTTATATATGGATTTAAAACTTTATTTCATTTAATTTACATTTTTAATCGCTTTCCCTATTTTATATATGGATTTGAAACTTGATTTCATTTAATTTACATTTTTAATCGCTTTCCCTATTTTATACATGGATTTGAAACTTGATTTCATTTAATTTACATTTTTAATCGCTTTCCCTATTTTATATATGGATTTAAAACTTTATTTCATTTCATTTACATTTTTAATCGCTTTCCCTATTTTATATATGGATTTAAAACTTTATTTCATTTAATTTACATTTTTAATCGCTTCCCCTATTTTATATATGGATTTGAAACTTTATTTCATTTAATTTACATTTTTAATCGCTTTCCCTATTTTATATATGGATTTGAAGCTTGATTTCATTTAATTTACATTTTTAATCGCTTTCCCTATTTTATATATGGATTTGAAACTTGATTTCATTTCATTTACATTTTTAATCGCTTTCCCTATTTTATATATGGATTTGAAACTTTATTTCATTTCATTTACATTTTTAATCGCTTTCCCTATTTTATATATGGATTTAAAACTTTATTTCATTTCATTTACATTTTTAATCGCTTCCCCTATTTTATATATTGATTTGAAACTTGATTTCATTTAATTTACATTTTTAATCGCTTTCCCTATTTTATATATGGATTTGAAACTTTATTTAATTTCATTTACATTTTTAATCGCTTTCCCTATTTTATATATGGATTTAAAACTTTATTACATTTCATTTACATTTTTAATCGCTTCCCCTATTTTATATATGGATTTGAAACTTGATTTCATTTAATTTACATTTTTAATCGCTTTCCCTATTTTATATATGGATTTGAAACTTTATTTCATTTCATTTACATTTTTAATCGCTTTCCCTATTTTATATATGGATTTAAAACTTGATTTCATTTCATTTACATTTTTAATCGCTTCCCCTATTTTATATATGGATTTGAAACTTGATTTCATTTCATTTACATTTTTAATCGCTTTCCCTATTTTATATATGGATTTGAAACTTTATTTCATTTCATTTACATTTTTAATCGCTTTCCCTATTTTATATATGGATTTGAAACTTGATTTCATTTCATTTACATTTTTTATCGCTTCCCCTATTTTATATTTGGATTTGAAACTTGATTTCATTTAATTTACATTTTTAATCGCTTTCCCTATTTTATATATGGATTTAAAACTTGATTTCATTAATTTACAGTTTTAATCGCTTTCCCTATTTTATATATGGATTTGAAACTTGATTTCATTTCATTTACAGTTTTAATCGCTTCCCCTATTTTATATTTGGATTTTAAACTTGATTTCATTTCATTTACATTTTTAATCGCTTTCCCTATTTTATATATTGATTTGAAACTTGATTTCATTTCATTTACATTTTTAATCGCTTTCCCTATTTTATATATGGATTTGAAACTTGATTTCATTTAATTTACATTTTTAATCGCTTTCCCTATTTTATATATGGATTTGAAACTTGATTTCATTTAATTTACATTTTTAATCGCTTTCCCTATTTTATATATGGATTTGAAACTTGATTTCATTTCATTTACATTTTTAATCGCTTTCCCTATTTTATATATGGATTTGAAACTTGATTTCATTTCATTTACATTTTTAATCGCTTTCCCTATTTTATATATGGATTTGAAACTTGATTTCATTTCATGTACATTATTAATCGCTTTCCCTATTTTATATATGGATTTGAAACTTGATTTCATTTAATTTACATTTTTAATCGCTTTCCCTATTTTATATATGGATTTGAAACTTGATTTAATTTAATTTACATTTTTAATCGCTTTCCCTATTTTATATATGGATTTGAAACTTGATTTCATTTCATTTACATTTTTAATCGCTTTCCCTATTTTATATATGGATTTGAAACTTGATTTCATTTAATTTACATTTTTAATCGCTTTCCCTATTTTATATATGGATTTAAAACTTTATTTAATTTCATTTACATTTTTAATCGCTTTCCCTATTTTATATATGGATTTAAAACTTTATTTCATTTAATTTACATTTTTAATCGCTTTCCCTATTTTATATATGGATTTGAAACTTGATTTCATTTAATTTACATTTTTAATCGCTTTCCCTATTTTATACATGGATTTGAAACTTGATTTCATTTAATTTACATTTTTAATCGCTTTCCCTATTTTATATATGGATTTAAAACTTTATTTCATTTCATTTACATTTTTAATCGCTTTCCCTATTTTATATATGGATTTAAAACTTTATTTCATTTAATTTACATTTTTAATCGCTTCCCCTATTTTATATATGGATTTGAGACTTTATTTCATTTAATTTACATTTTTAATCGCTTTCCCTATTTTATATATGGATTTGAAGCTTGATTTCATTTAATTTACATTTTTAATCGCTTTCCCTATTTTATATATGGATTTGAAACTTGATTTCATTTCATTTACATTTTTAATCGCTTTCCCTATTTTATATATGGATTTGAAACTTTATTTCATTTCATTTAGATTTTTAATCGCTTTCCCTATTTTATATATGGATTTAAAACTTTATTTCATTTCATTTACATTTTTAATCGCTTCCCCTATTTTATATATTGATTTGAAACTTGATTTCATTTAATTTACATTTTTAATCGCTTTCCCTATTTTATATATGGATTTGAAACTTTATTTAATTTCATTTACATTTTTAATCGCTTTCCCTATTTTATATATGGATTTAAAACTTTATTACATTTCATTTACATTTTTAATCGCTTCCCCTATTTTATATATGGATTTGAAACTTGATTTCATTTAATTTACATTTTTAATCGCTTTCCCTATTTTATATATGGATTTGAAACTTTATTTCATTTCATTTACATTTTTAATCGCTTTCCCTATTTTATATATGGATTTAAAACTTGATTTCATTTCATTTACATTTTTAATCGCTTCCCCTATTTTATATATGGATTTGAAACTTGATTTCATTTCATTTACATTTTTAATCGCTTTCCCTATTTTATATATGGATTTGAAACTTTATTTCATTTCATTTACATTTTTAATCGCTTTCCCTATTTTATATATGGATTTGAAACTTGATTTCATTTCATTTACATTTTTTATCGCTTCCCCTATTTTATATTTGGATTTGAAACTTGATTTCATTTAATTTACATTTTTAATCGCTTTCCCTATTTTATATATGGATTTAAAACTTGATTTCATTAATTTACAGTTTTAATCGCTTTCCCTATTTTATATATGGATTTGAAACTTGATTTCATTTCATTTACAGTTTTAATCGCTTCCCCTATTTTATATTTGGATTTTAAACTTGATTTCATTTCATTTACATTTTTAATCGCTTTCCCTATTTTATATATTGATTTGAAACTTGATTTCATTTCATTTACATTTTTAATCGCTTTCCCTATTTTATATATGGATTTGAAACTTGATTTCATTTAATTTACATTTTTAATCGCTTTCCCTATTTTATATATGGATTTGAAACTTGATTTCATTTAATTTACATTTTTAATCGCTTTCCCTATTTTATATATGGATTTGAAACTTGATTTCATTTCATTTACATTTTTAATCGCTTTCCCTATTTTATATATGGATTTGAAACTTGATTTCATTTCATTTACATTTTTAATCGCTTTCCCTATTTTATATATGGATTTGAAACTTGATTTCATTTCATGTACATTATTAATCGCTTTCCCTATTTTATATATGGATTTGAAACTTGATTTCATTTAATTTACATTTTTAATCGCTTTCCCTATTTTATATATGGATTTGAAACTTGATTTAATTTAATTTACATTTTTAATCGCTTTCCCTATTTTATATATGGATTTGAAACTTGATTTCATTTCATTTACATTTTTAATCGCTTTCCCTATTTTATATATGGATTTGAAACTTGATTTCATTTAATTTACATTTTTAATCGCTTTCCCTATTTTATATATGGATTTAAAACTTTATTTAATTTCATTTACATTTTTAATCGCTTTCCCTATTTTATATATGGATTTAAAACTTTATTTCATTTAATTTACATTTTTAATCGCTTTCCCTATTTTATATATGGATTTGAAACTTGATTTCATTTAATTTACATTTTTAATCGCTTTCCCTATTTTATACATGGATTTGAAACTTGATTTCATTTAATTTACATTTTTAATCGCTTTCCCTATTTTATATATGGATTTAAAACTTTATTTCATTTCATTTACATTTTTAATCGCTTTCCCTATTTTATATATGGATTTAAAACTTTATTTCATTTAATTTACATTTTTAATCGCTTCCCCTATTTTATATATGGATTTGAGACTTTATTTCATTTAATTTACATTTTTAATCGCTTTCCCTATTTTATATATGGATTTGAAGCTTGATTTCATTTAATTTACATTTTTAATCGCTTTCCCTATTTTATATATGGATTTGAAACTTGATTTCATTTCATTTACATTTTTAATCGCTTTCCCTATTTTATATATGGATTTGAAACTTTATTTCATTTCATTTAGATTTTTAATCGCTTTCCCTATTTTATATATGGATTTAAAACTTTATTTCATTTCATTTACATTTTTAATCGCTTCCCCTATTTTATATATTGATTTGAAACTTGATTTCATTTAATTTACATTTTTAATCGCTTTCCCTATTTTATATATGGATTTGAAACTTTATTTAATTTCATTTACATTTTTAATCGCTTTCCCTATTTTATATATGGATTTAAAACTTTATTACATTTCATTTACATTTTTAATCGCTTCCCCTATTTTATATATGGATTTGAAACTTGATTTCATTTAATTTACATTTTTAATCGCTTTCCCTATTTTATATATGGATTTGAAACTTTATTTCATTTCATTTACATTTTTAATCGCTTTCCCTATTTTATATATGGATTTAAAACTTGATTTCATTTCATTTACATTTTTAATCGCTTCCCCTATTTTATATATGGATTTGAAACTTGATTTCATTTCATTTACATTTTTAATCGCTTTCCCTATTTTATATATGGATTTGAAACTTTATTTCATTTCATTTACATTTTTAATCGCTTTCCCTATTTTATATATGGATTTGAAACTTGATTTCATTTCATTTACATTTTTTATCGCTTCCCCTATTTTATATTTGGATTTGAAACTTGATTTCATTAAATTTACATTTTTAATCGCTTTCCCTATTTTATATATGGATTTAAAACTTGATTTCATTTAATTTACAGTTTTAATCGCTTTCCCTATTTTATATATGGATTTGAAACTTGATTTCATTTCATTTACAGTTTTAATCGCTTCCCCTATTTTATATTTGGATTTTAAACTTGATTTCATTTCATTTACATTTTTAATCGCTTTCCCTATTTTATATATTGATTTGAAACTTGATTTCATTTCATTTACATTTTTAATCGCTTTCCCTATTTTATATATGGATTTAAAACTTGATTTCATTAAATTCACATTTTTAATCGCTTTCCCTATTTTATATATGGATTTGAAACTTGATTTCATTTAATTTACATTTTTAATCGCTTTCCTTATTTTATATATGGATTTAAAACTTGATTTTATTTCATTTACATTTTTAATCGCGTTCCCTATTGTATATATGGATTTAAAACTTGATTTCATTTCATTTACAGTTTTAATCGCTTTCCCTATTTTATATATGGATTTAAAACTTGATTTCATTTCATTTACATTTTTAGTCGCTTTCCCTATTTTATATATGGATTTGAAACTTTATTTCATTTAATTTACATTTTTAATCGCTTTCCCTATTTTATATATGGATTTGAAACTTGATTTCATTTCATTTACATTTTTAATCGCTTTCCCTATTTTATATATGGATTTGAAACTTGATTTCATTTAATTTACATTTTTAATCGCTTTCCCTATTTTATATATGGATTTGAAACTTGATTTCATTTCATTTACATTTTTAATCGCTTCCCCTATTTTATATATGGATTTGAAACTTGATTTCATTTAATTTACATTTTTAATCGCTTTCCCTATTTTATATATGGATTTGAAACTTGATTTCATTTAATTTACATTTTTAATCGCTTCCCCTATTTTATATATGGATTTGAAACTTGATTTCATTTAATTTACATTTTTAATCGCTTTCCCTATTTTATATATGGATTTGAAACTTGATTTCATTTCATTTACATTTTTAATCGCTTCCCCTATTTTATATATGGATTTGAAACTTGATTTCATTTAATTTACATTTTTAATCGCTTTCCCTATTTTATATATGGATTTGAAACTTGATTTCATTTAATTTACATTTTTAATCGCTTCCCCTATTTTATATATCGATTTGAAACTTGATTTCATTTAATTTACATTTTTAATCGCTTTCCCTATTTTATATATGGATTTGAAACTTGATTTCATTTAATTTACATTTTTAATCGCTTCCCCTATTTTATATATGGATTTGAAACTTTATTTCATTTAATTTACATTTTTAATCGCTTTCCCTATTTTATATATGGATTTGAAACTTGATTTCATTTCATTTACATTTTTAATCGCTTTCCCTATTTTATATATGGATTTGAAACTTGATTTCATTTAATTTACATTTTTAATCGCTTTCCCTATTTTATATATGGATTTGAAACTTGATTTCATTTAATTTACATTTTTAATCGCTTTCCCTATTTTATATATGGATTTGAAACTTGATTTCATTTAATTTACATTTTTAATCGCTTTCCCTATTTTATATATGGATTTGAAACTTGATTTCATTTAATTTACATTTTTAATCGCTTTCCCTATTTTATATATGGATTTGAAACTTGATTTCATTTAATTTACATTTTTAATCGCTTCCCCTATTTTATATATGGATTTGAAACTTTATTTCATTTAATTTACATTTTTAATCGCTTTCCCTATTTTATATATGGATTTGAAACTTGATTTCATTTAATTTACATTTTTAATCGCTTCCCCTATTTTATATATGGATTTCAAACTTGATTTCATTTAATTTACATTTTTAATCGCTTTCCCTATTTTATATATGGATTTGAAACTTGATTTCATTTCATTTACATTTTTAATCGCTTCCCCTATTTTATATATGGATTTGAAACTTGATTTCATTTAATTTACATTTTTAATCGCTTTCCCTATTTTATATATGGATTTGAAACTTGATTTCATTTCATTTACATTTTTAATCGCTTTCCCTATTTTATATATGGATTTAAAACTTTATTTCATTTCATTTACATTTTTAATCGCTTTCCCTATTTTATATATGGATTTAAAACTTTATTTCATTTAATTTACATTTTTAATCGCTTTCCCTATTTTATATATGGATTTGAAACTTGATTTCATTTAATTTACATTTTTAATCGCTTCCCCTATTTTATATATGGATTTGAAACTTGATTTCATTTAATTTACATTTTTAATCGCTTCCCCAATTTTATATATGGATTTGAAACTTTATTTCATTTAATTTACATTTTTAATCGCTTTCCCTATTTTATATATGGATTTGAAACTTGATTTCATTTAATTTACATTTTTAATCGCTTCCCCTATTTTATATATGGATTTGAAACTTGATTTCATTTAATTTACATTTTTAATCGCTTTCCCTATTTTATATATGGATTTGACACTTGATTTCATTTCATTTACATTTTTAATCGCTTTCCCTATTTTATATATGGATTTGAAACTTGATTTCATTTAATTTACATTTTTAATCGCTTTCCCTATTTTATATATGGATTTGAAACTTGATTTCATTTAATTTACATTTTTAATCGCTTTCCCTATTTTATATATGGATTTGAAACTTTATTTCATTTCATTTACATTTTTAATCGCTTTCCCTATTTTATATATGGATTTAAAACTTGATTTCATTTCATTTACATTTTTAATCGCTTCCCCTATTTTATATATGGATTTGAAACTTGATTTCATTTCATTTACATTTTTAATCGCTTTCCCTATTTTATATATGGATTTAAAACTTGATTTCATTTCATTTACATTTTTAATCGCTTCCCCTATTTTATATATGGATTTGAAACTTGATTTCATTTCATTTACATTTTTAATCGCTTTCCCTATTTTGTATATGGATTTGAAACTTGATTTCATTTCATTTACATGTTTAATCGCTTTCCCTATTTTATATATGGATTTGACACTTGATTTCATTTCATTTACATTTTTAATCGCTTTCCCTATTTTATATATGGATTTGAAACTTGATTTCATTTCATGTACATTTTTAATCGCTTTCCCTATTTTATATATGGATTTGAAACTTGATTTCATTTAATTTACATTTTTAATCGCTTTCCCTATTTTATATATAGATTTGAAACTTGATTTAATTTCATTTACATTTTTAATCGCTTTCCCTATTTTATATATGGATTTGAAACTTGATTTCATGTCATTTACATTTTTAATCGCTTTCCCTATTTTATATATGGATTTGAAACTTGATTTCATTTCATTTACATTTTTAATCGCTTTCCCTATTTTATATATGGATTTAAAACTTTATTTCATTTCATTTACATTTTTAATCGCTTTCCCTATTTTATATATGGATTTAAAACTTGATTTCATTTAATTTACATTTTTAATCGCTTCCCCTATTTTATATATGGATTTGAAACTTTATTTCATTTAATTTCATTTTTAATCGCTTTCCCTATTTTATATATGGATTTGAAACTTGATTTCATTTAATTTACATTTTTAATCGCTTTCCCTATTTTATATATGGATTTGAAACTTGATTTCATTTCATTTACATTTTTAATCGCTTTCCCTATTTTATATATGGATTTGAAACTTGATTTAATTTAATTTACATTTTTAATCGCTTCCCCTATTTTATATATGGATTTGAAACTTGATTTCATTTAATTTACATTTTTAATCGCTTTCCCTATTTTATATATGGATTTAAAACTTTATTTCATTTCATTTACATTTTTAATCGCTTTCCCTATTTTATATATGGATTTAAATATTTATTTCATTTAATTTACATTTTTAATCGCTTCCCCTATTTTATATATTGATTTGAAACTTGATTTCATTTAATTTACATTTTTAATCGCTTTCCCTATTTTATATATGGATTTGAAACTTGATTTCATTTAATTTACATTTTTAATCGCTTTCCCTATTTTATATATGGATTTGAAACTTGATTTCATTTCATTTACATTTTTAATCGCTTTCCCTATTTTATATATGGATTTGAAACTTGATTTCATTTAATTTACATTTTTAATCGCTTTCCCTATTTTATATATGGATTTGAAACTTGATTTCATTTAATTTACATTTTTAATCGCTTTCCCTATTTTATATATGGATTTGAAACTTGATTTCATTTAATTTACATTTTTAATCGCTTCCCCAATTTTATATATGGATTTGAAACTTTATTTCATTTAATTTACATTTTTAATCGCTTTCCCTATTTTATATATGGATTTGAAACTTGATTTCATTTAATTTACATTTTTAATCGCTTCCCCTATTTTATATATGGATTTGAAACTTGATTTCATTTAATTTACATTTTTAATCGCTTTCCCTATTTTATATATGGATTTGACACTTGATTTCATTTCATTTACATTTTTAATCGCTTTCCCTATTTTATATATGGATTTGAAACTTGATTTCATTTAATTTACATTTTTAATCGCTTTCCCTATTTTATATATGGATTTGAAACTTGATTTCATTTAATTTACATTTTTAATCGCTTTCCCTATTTTATATATGGATTTGAAACTTTATTTCATTTCATTTACATTTTTAATCGCTTTCCCTATTTTATATATGGATTTAAAACTTGATTTCATTTCATTTACATTTTTAATCGCTTCCCCTATTTTATATATGGATTTGAAACTTGATTTCATTTCATTTACATTTTTAATCGCTTTCCCTATTTTATATATGGATTTAAAACTTGATTTCATTTCATTTACATTTTTAATCGCTTCCCCTATTTTATATATGGATTTGAAACTTGATTTCATTTCATTTACATTTTTAATCGCTTTCCCTATTTTGTATATGGATTTGAAACTTGATTTCATTTCATTTACATGTTTAATCGCTTTCCCTATTTTATATATGGATTTGACACTTGATTTCATTTCATTTACATTTTTAATCGCTTTCCCTATTTTATATATGGATTTGAAACTTGATTTCATTTCATGTACATTTTTAATCGCTTTCCCTATTTTATATATGGATTTGAAACTTGATTTCATTTAATTTACATTTTTAATCGCTTTCCCTATTTTATATATAGATTTGAAACTTGATTTAATTTCATTTACATTTTTAATCGCTTTCCCTATTTTATATATGGATTTGAAACTTGATTTCATGTCATTTACATTTTTAATCGCTTTCCCTATTTTATATATGGATTTGAAACTTGATTTCATTTCATTTACATTTTTAATCGCTTTCCCTATTTTATATATGGATTTAAAACTTTATTTCATTTCATTTACATTTTTAATCGCTTTCCCTATTTTATATATGGATTTAAAACTTGATTTCATTTAATTTACATTTTTAATCGCTTCCCCTATTTTATATATGGATTTGAAACTTTATTTCATTTAATTTCATTTTTAATCGCTTTCCCTATTTTATATATGGATTTGAAACTTGATTTCATTTAATTTACATTTTTAATCGCTTTCCCTATTTTATATATGGATTTGAAACTTGATTTCATTTCATTTACATTTTTAATCGCTTTCCCTATTTTATATATGGATTTGAAACTTGATTTAATTTAATTTACATTTTTAATCGCTTCCCCTATTTTATATATGGATTTGAAACTTGATTTCATTTAATTTACATTTTTAATCGCTTTCCCTATTTTATATATGGATTTAAAACTTTATTTCATTTCATTTACATTTTTAATCGCTTTCCCTATTTTATATATGGATTTAAATATTTATTTCATTTAATTTACATTTTTAATCGCTTCCCCTATTTTATATATGGATTTGAAACTTGATTTCATTTAATTTACATTTTTAATCGCTTTCCCTATTTTATATATGGATTTGAAACTTGATTTCATTTAATTTACATTTTTAATCGCTTTCCCTATTTTATATATGGATTTGAAACTTGATTTCATTTCATTTACATTTTTAATCGCTTTCCCTATTTTATATATGGATTTGAAACTTGATTTCATTTAATTTACATTTTTAATCGCTTTCCCTATTTTATATATGGATTTGAAACTTGATTTCATTTAATTTACATTTTTAATCGCTTTCCCTATTTTATATATGGATTTGAAACTTGATTTCATTTAATTTACATTTTTAATCGCTTCCCCAATTTTATATATGGATTTGAAACTTTATTTCATTTAATTTACATTTTTAATCGCTTTCCCTATTTTATATATGGATTTGAAACTTGATTTCATTTAATTTACATTTTTAATCGCTTCCCCTATTTTATATATGGATTTGAAACTTGATTTCATTTAATTTACATTTTTAATCGCTTTCCCTATTTTATATATGGATTTGACACTTGATTTCATTTCATTTACATTTTTAATCGCTTTCCCTATTTTATATATGGATTTGAAACTTGATTTCATTTAATTTACATTTTTAATCGCTTTCCCTATTTTATATATGGATTTGAAACTTGATTTCATTTAATTTACATTTTTAATCGCTTTCCCTATTTTATATATGGATTTGAAACTTTATTTCATTTCATTTACATTTTTAATCGCTTTCCCTATTTTATATATGGATTTAAAACTTGATTTCATTTCATTTACATTTTTAATCGCTTCCCCTATTTTATATATGGATTTGAAACTTGATTTCATTTCATTTACATTTTTAATCGCTTTCCCTATTTTATATATGGATTTGAAACTTGATTTCATTTCATTTACATGTTTAATCGCTTTCCCTATTTTATATATGGATTTGACACTTGATTTCATTTCATTTACATTTTTAATCGCTTTCCCTATTTTATATATGGATTTGAAACTTGATTTCATTTCATGTACATTTTTAATCGCTTTCCCTGTTTTATATATGGATTTGAAACTTGATTTCATTTAATTTACATTTTTAATCGCTTTCCCTATTTTATATATAGATTTGAAACTTGATTTAATTTCATTTACATTTTTAATCGCTTTCCCTATTTTATATATGGATTTGAAACTTGATTTCATGTCATTTACATTTTTAATCGCTTTCCCTATTTTATATATGGATTTGAAACTTGATTTCATTTCATTTACATTTTTAATCGCTTTCCCTATTTTATATATGGATTTGAAACTTTATTTCATTTCATTTACATTTTTAATCGCTTTCCCTATTTTATATATGGATTTGAAACTTGATTTCATTTAATTTACATTTTTAATCGCTTCCCCAATTTTATATATGGATTTGAAACTTTATTTCATTTAATTTACATTTTTAATCGCTTTCCCTATTTTATATATGGATTTGAAACTTGATTTCATTTCATTTACATTTTTAATCGCTTTCCCTATTTTATATATGGATTTGAAACTTGATTTCATTTCATTTACATGTTTAATCGCTTTCCCTATTTTATATATGGATTTGACACTTGATTTCATTTCATTTACATTTTTAATCGCTTTCCCTATTTTATATATGGATTTGAAACTTGATTTCATTTCATGTACATTTTTAATCGCTTTCCCTATTTTATATATGGATTTGAAACTTGATTTCATTTCATTTACATTTTTAATCGCTTTCCCTATTTTATATATAGATTTGAAACTTGATTTAATTTCATTTACATTTTTAATCGCTTTCCCTATTTTATATATGGATTTAAAACTTTATTTCATTTCATTTACATTTTTAATCGCTTTCCCTATTTTATATATGGATTTAAAACTTTATTTCATTTAATTTACATTTTTAATCGCTTCCCCTATTTTATATATGGATTTGAAACTTTATTTCATTTAATTTCATTTTTAATCGCTTTCCCTATTTTATATATGGATTTGAAACTTGATTTCATTTAATTTACATTTTTAATCGCTTTCCCTATTTTATATATGGATTTGAAACTTGATTTCATTTCATTTACATTTTTAATCGCTTTCCCTATTTTATATATGGATTTGAAACTTTACTTCATTTAATTTACATTTTTAATCGCTTTCCCTATTTTATATATGGATTTGAAACTTGATTTCATTTAATTTACATTTTTAATCGCTTCCCCTATTTTATATATGGATTTCAAACTTGATTTCATTTAATTTACATTTTTAATGGCTTTCCCTATTTTATATATGGATTTGAAACTTGATTTCATTTAATTTACATTTTTAATCGCTTCCCCTATTTTATATATGGATTTGAAACTTGATTTCATTTAATTTACATTTTTAATCGCTTTCCCTATTTTATATATGGATTTGAAACTTGATTTCATTTAATTTACATTTTTAATCGCTTTCCCTATTTTATATATGGATTTAAAACTTTATTTCATTTCATTTACATTTTTAATCGCTTTCCCTATTTTATATATGGATTTAAAACTTTATTTCATTTAATTTACATTTTTAATCGCTTTCCCTATTTTATATATGGATTTGAAACTTGATTTAATTTAATTTACATTTTTAATCGCTTCCCCTATTTTATATATGGATTTGAAACTTGATTTCATTTAATTTACATTTTTAATCGCTTTCCCTATTTTATATATGGATTTAAAACTTTATTTCATTTCATTTACATTTTTAATCGCTTTCCCTATTTTATATATGGATTTAAATATTTATTTCATTTAATTTACATTTTTAATCGCTTCCCCTATTTTATATATGGATTTGAAACTTTATTTCATTTAATTTCATTTTTAATCGCTTTCCCTATTTTATATATGGATTTGAAACTTGATTTCATTTAATTTACATTTTTAATCGCTTTCCCTATTTTATATATGGATTTGAAACTTGATTTCATTTCATTTACATTTTTAATCGCTTTCCCTATTTTATATATGGATTTGAAACTTGATTTCATTTAATTTACATTTTTAATCGCTTTCCCTATTTTATATATGGATTTGAAACTTGATTTCATTTAATTTACATTTTTAATCGCTTTCCCTATTTTATATATGGATTTGAAACTTGATTTCATTTAATTTACATTTTTAATCGCTTCCCCAATTTTATATATGGATTTGAAACTTTATTTCATTTAATTTACATTTTTAATCGCTTTCCCTATTTTATATATGGATTTGAAACTTGATTTCATTTAATTTACATTTTTAATCGCTTCCCCTATTTTATATATGGATTTGAAACTTGATTTCATTTAATTTACATTTTTAATCGCTTTCCCTATTTTATATATGGATTTGACACTTGATTTCATTTCATTTACATTTTTAATCGCTTTCCCTATTTTATATATGGATTTGAAACTTGATTTAATTTAATTTACATTTTTAATCGCTTTCCCTATTTTATATATGGATTTGAAACTTGATTTCATTTAATTTACATTTTTAATCGCTTTCCCTATTTTATATATGGATTTGAAACTTGATTTCATTTCATTTACATGTTTAATCGCTTTCCCTATTTTATATATGGATTTGACACTTGATTTCATTTCATTTACATTTTTAATCGCTTTCCCTATTTTATATATGGATTTGAAACTTGATTTCATTTCATGTACATTTTTAATCGCTTTCCCTATTTTATATATGGATTTGAAACTTGATTTCATTTAATTTACATTTTTAATCGCTTTCCCTATTTTATATATAGATTTGAAACTTGATTTAATTTCATTTACATTTTTAATCGCTTTCCCTATTTTATATATGGATTTGAAACTTGATTTCATGTCATTTACATTTTTAATCGCTTTCCCTATTTTATATATGGATTTGAAACTTGATTTCATTTCATTTACATTTTTAATCGCTTTCCCTATTTTATATATGGATTTGAAACTTGATTTCATTTCATTTACATTTTTAATCGCTTTCCCTATTTTATATATGGATTTGAAACTTGATTTCATTTAATTTACATTTTTAATCGCTTTCCCTATTTTATATATGGATTTGAAACTTGATTTCATTTAATTTACATTTTTAATCGCTTTCCCTATTTTATATATGGATTTAAAACTTTATTTCATTTCATTTACATTTTTAATCGCTTTCCCTATTTTATATATGGATTTAAAACTTTATTTCATTTAATTTAAATTTTTAATCGCTTTCCCTATTTTATATATGGATTTGAAACTTGATTTCATTTAATTTACATTTTTAATCGCTTTCCCTATTTTATATATGGATTTGAAACTTGATTTCATTTAATTTACATTTTTAATCGCTTTCCCTATTTTATATATTGATTTAAAACTTTATTTCATTTCATTTACATTTTTAATCGCTTTCCCTATTTTATATATAGATTTAAAACTTTATTTCATTTAATTTACATTTTTAATCGCTTCCCCTATTTTATATATGGATTTGAAACTTTATTTCATGTAATTTACATTTTTAATCGCTTTCCCTATTTTATATATGGATTTGAAACTTGATTTCATTTAATTTACATTTTTAATCGCTTTCCCTATTTTATATATGGATTTGAAACTTGATTTCATTTCATTTACATTTTTAATCGCTTTCCCTATTTTATATATGGATTTGAAACTTGATTTCATTTCATTTACATTTTTAATCGCTTTCCCTATTTTATATATGGATTTGAAACTTGATTTCATTTAATTTACATTTTTAATCGCTTTCCCTATTTTATATATGGATTTGAAACTTTATTTCATTTCATTTACATTTTTAATCGCTTTCCCTATTTTATATATGGATTTGAAACTTTATTTCATTTAATTTACATTTTTAATCGCTTTCCCTATGTTATATATGGATTTAAAACTTTATTTCATTTCATTTACATTTTTAATCGCTTCCCCTATTTTATATATGGATTTGAAACTTGATTTCATTTCATTTACATTTTTAATCGCTTTCCCTATTTTATATATGGATTTGAAACTTGATTTCATTTTATTTACATTTTTAATCGCTTCCCCTATTTTATATATGGATTTGAAACTTGATTTCATTTAATTTACATTTTTAATCGCTTTCCCTATTTTATATATGGATTTAAAACTTGATTTAATTTCATTTACATTTTTAATCGCTTTCCCTATTTTATATATGGATTTGAAACTTGATTTCATTTCATTTACATTTTTAATCGCTTTCCCTATTTTATATATGGATTTGAAACTTGATTTCATTTCATTTACATTTTTAATCGCTTTCCCTATTTTATATATGGATTTGAAACTTGATTTCATTTCATTTACATTTTTAATCGCTTTCCCTATTTTATATATGGATTTGAAACTTTATTTCATTTAATTTACATTTTTAATCGCTTTCCCTATTTTATATATGGATTTGAAACTTGATTTCATTTAATTTACATTTTTAATCGCTTTCCCAATTTTATATATGGATTTGAAACTTTATTTCATTTAATTTACATTTTTAATCGCTTCCCCTATTTTATATATGGATTTGAAACTTGATTTCATTTAATTTACATTTTTAATCGCTTTCCCTATTTTATATATGGATTTGAAACTTTATTTCATTTCATTTACATTTTTAATCGCTTTCCCTATTTTATATATGGATTTAAAACTTTATTTCATTTCATTTACATCTTTAATCGCTTTCCCTATTTTATATATGGATTTGAAACTTGATTTCATTTAATTTACATTTTTAATCGCTTCCCCTATTTTATATATGGATTTGAAACTTGATTTCATTTCATTTACATTTTTAATCGCTTTCCCTATTTTATATTTGGATTTGAAACTTTATTTCATTTCATTTACATTTTTAATCGCTTTCCCTATTTTATATATGGATTTAAAACTTGATTTCATTTCATTTACATTTTTAATCGCTTTCCCTATTTTATATATGGATTTGAAACTTTATTTCATTTCATTTACATTTTTAATCGCTTTCCCTATTTTATATATGGATTTAAAACTTGATTTCATTTAATTTACATTTTTAATCGCTTTCCCTATTTTATATATGGATTTGAAACTTGATTTCATTTAATTTACATTTTTAATCGCTTCCCCTATTTTATATATGGATTTGAAACTTGATTTCATTTAATTTACATTTTTAATCGCTTCCCCTATTTTATATATGGATTTGAAACTTGATTTCATTTAATTTACATTTTTAATCGCTTTCCTGTTTTTATATATGGATTTGAAACTTGATTTCATTTAATTTACATTTTTAATCGCTTTCCCTATTTTATATATGGATTTGAAACTTTATTTCATTTCATTTACATTTTTAATCGCTTTCCCTATTTTATATATGGATTTGAAACTTGATTTCATTTCATTTACATTTTTAATCGCTTTCCCTATTTTATATATGGATTTGAAACTTGATTTCATTTAATTTACATTTTTAATCGCTTCTCCTATTTTATATTTGGATTTGAAACTTGATTTCATTTAATTTACATTTTTAATCGCTTCCCCTATTTTATATATGGATTTGAAACTTGATTTCATTTAATTTACATTTTTAATCGCTTTCCCTATTTTATATATGGATTTGAAACTTGATTTCATTTAATTTACATTTTTAATCGCTTTCCCTATTTTATATATTGATTTAAAACTTTATTTCATTTCATTTACATTTTTAATCGCTTTCCCTATTTTATATATGGATTTGAAACTTGATTTCATTTAATTTACATTTTTAATCGCTTTCCCTATTTTATATATGGATTTGAAACTTGATTTCATTTAATTTACATTTTTAATCGCTTTCCCTATTTTATATATGGATTTAAAACTTGATTTCATTTAATTTACATTTTTAATCGCTTTCCCTATTTTATATATGGATTTGAAACTTGATTTCATTTAATTTACATTTTTAATCGCTTTCCCTATTTTATATATGGATTTAAAACTTTATTTCATTTCATTTACATTTTTAATCGCTTTCCCTATTTTATATATGGATTTGAAACTTGATTTCATTTAATTTACATTTTTAATCGCTTTCCCTATTTTATATATGGATTTGAAACTTGATTTCATTTCATTTACATTTTTAATCGCTTTCCCTATTTTATATATGGATTTGAAACTTGATTTCATTTAATTTACATTTTTAATCGCTTTCCCTATTTTATATATGGATTTGAAACTTGATTTCATTTAATTTACATTTGTAATCGCTTTCCCTATTTTATATATGGATTTGAAACTTTATTTCATTTCATTTACATTTTTAATCGCTTTCCCTATTTTATATATGGATTTAAAACTTGATTTCATTTCATTTACACTTTTAATCGCTTCCCCTATTTTATATATGGATTTGAAACTTGATTTCATTTCATTTACATTTTTAATCGCTTTCCCTATTTTATATATGGATTTGAAACTTGATTTCATTTCATTTACATCTTTAATCGCTTTCCCTATTTTATATATGGATTTGACACTTGATTTCATTTCATTTACATTTTTAATCGCTTTCCCTATTTTATATATGGATTTGAAACTTGATTTCATTTCATGTACATTTTTAATCGCTTTCCCTATTTTATATATGGATTTGAAACTTGATTTCATTTAATTTACATTTTTAATCGCTTTCCCTATTTTATATATGGATTTGAAACTTGATTTAATTTCATTTACATTTTTAATCGCTTTCCCTATTTTATATATGGATTTGAAACTTGATTTCATGTCATTTACATTTTTAATCGCTTTCCCTATTTTATATATGGATTTGAAACTTGATTTCATTTCATTTACATTTTTAATCGCTTTCCCTATTTTATATATGGATTTGAAACTTGATTTCATTTCATTTACATTTTTAATCGCTTTCCCTATTTTATATATGGATTTGAAACTTGATTTCATTTAATTTACATTTTTAATCGCTTCCCCTATTTTATATATGGATTTGAAACTTGATTTCATTTAATTTACATTTTTAATCGCTTTCCCTATTTTATATATGGATTTGAAACTTGATTTCATTTAATTTACATTTTTAATCGCTTTCCCTATTTTATATATGGATTTAAAACTTTTTTTCATTTCATTTACATTTTTAATCGCTTTCCCTATTTTATATATGGATTTAAAACTTTTTTTCATTTCATTTACATTTTTAATCGCTTTCCCTATTTTATATATGGATTTAAAACTTGATTTCATTTAATTTACATTTTTAATCGCTTCCCCTATTTTATATATGGATTTGAAACTTTATTTCATGTAATTTACATTTTTAATCGCTTTCCCTATTTTATATATGGATTTGAAACTTGATTTCATTTAATTTACATTTTTAATCGCTTTCCCTATTTTATATATGGATTTGAAACTTGATTTCATTTCATTTACATTTTTAATCGCTTTCCCTATTTTATATATGGATTTGAAACTTGATTTCATTTCATTTACATTTTTAATCGCTTTCCCTATTTTATATATGGATTTGAAACTTGATTTCATTTAATTTACATTTTTAATCGCTTTCCCTATTTTATATATGGATTTGAAACTTTATTTCATTTCATTTACATTTTTAATCGCTTTCCCTATTTTATATATGGATTTAAAACTTTATTTCATTTAATTTACATTTTTAATCGCTTTCCCTATTTTATATATGGATTTAAAACTTTATTTCATTTCATTTACATTTTTAATCGCTTCCCCTATTTTATATATGGATTTGAAACTTGATTTCATTTCATTTACATTTTTAATCGCTTTCCCTATTTTATATATGGATTTGAAACTTGATTTCATTTTATTTACATTTTTAATCGCTTCCCCTATTTTATATATGGATTTGAAACTTGATTTCATTTAATTTACATTTTTAATCGCTTTCCCTATTTTATATATGGATTTGAAACTTGATTTCATTTCATTTACATTTTTAATCGCTTTCCCTATTTTATATATGGATTTGAAACTTGATTTCATTTCATTTACATTTTTAATCGCTTTCCCTATTTTATATATGGATTTGAAACTTGATTTCATTTCATTTACATTTTTAATCGCTTTCCCTATTTTATATATGGATTTGAAACTTGATTTCATTTAATTTACATTTTTAATCGCTTCCCCAATTTTATATATGGATTTGAAACTTTATTTCATTTAATTTACATTTTTAATCGCTTTCCCTATTTTATATATGGATTTGAAACTTGATTTCATTTAATTTACATTTTTAATCGCTTCCCCTATTTTATATATGGATTTGAAACTTGATTTCATTTAATTTACATTTTTAATCGCTTTCCCTATTTGATATATGGATTTGAAACTTGATTTCATTTCATTTACATTTTTAATCGCTTTCCCTATTTTATATATGGATTTGAAACTTGATTTCATTTAAATTACATTTTTAATCGCTTTACCTATTTTATATATGGATTTAAAACTTGATTTCATTTAATTTACATTTTTAATCGCTTTCCCTATTTTATATATGGATTTGAAACTTGATTTCATTTAATTTACATTTTTAATCGCTTTCCCTATTTGATATATGGATTTGAAACTTGATTTCATTTCATTTACAGTTTTAATCGCTTTCCCTATTTTATATATGGATTTAAAACTTGATTTCATTTCATTTACATTTTTAATCGCTTTCCCTATTTTATATATGGATTTGAAACTTTATTTCATTTCATTTACATTTTTAATCGCTTTCCCTATTTTATATATGGATTTAAAACTTTATTTCATTTCATTTACATTTTTAATCGCTTCCCCTATTTTATATATGGATTTGAAACTTTATTTCATTTCATTTACATTTTTAATCGCTTTCCCTATTGTATATATGGATTTAAAACTTGATTTCATTTCATTTACATTTTTAATCGCTTTCCCTATTTTATATATGGATTTGAAACTTTATTTCATTTCATTTACATTTTTAATCGCTTTCCCTATTTTATATATGGATTTAAAACTTTATTTCATTTCATTTACATTTTTAATCGCTTTCCCTATTTTATATATGGATTTGAAACTTTATTTCATTTCATTTACATTTTTAATCGCTTTCCCTATTGTATATATGGATTTAAAACTTGATTTCATTTCATTTACATTTTTAATCGCTTTCCCTATTTTATATATGGATTTGAAACTTTATTTCATTTCATTTACATTTTTAATCGCTTTCCCTATTTTATATATGGATTTAAAACTTTATTTCATTTAATTTACATTTTTAATCGCTTTCCCTATTTTATATATGGATTTGAAACTTGATTTCATTTAATTTACATTTTTAATCGCTTCTCCTATTTTATATATGGATTTGAAACTTGATTTCATTTAATTTACATTTTTAATCGCTTCCCCTATTTTATATATGGATTTGAAACTTGATTTCATTTAATTTACATTTTTAATCGCTTCCCCTATTTTATATATGGATTTGAAACTTGATTTCATTTAATTTACATTTTTAATCGCTTTCCCTATTTTATATATGGATTTGAAACTTGATTTCATTTCATTTACATTTTTAATCGCTTTCCCTATTTTATATATTGATTTAAAACTTTATTTCATTTCATTTACATTTTTAATCGCTTTCCCTATTTTATATATGGATTTAAAACTTTATTTCATTTCATTTACATTTTTAATCGCTTTCCCTATTTTATATATGGATTTAAAACTTGATTTCATTTCATTTACATTTTTAATCGCTTTCCCTATTTTATATATTGATTTAAAACTTTATTTCATTTCATTTACATTTTTAATCGCTTTCCCTATTTTATATATGGATTTAAAACTTTATTTCATTTCATTTACATTTTTAATCGCTTTCCCTATTTTATATATGGATTTGAAACTTTATTTCATTTCATTTACATTTTTAATCGCTTTCCCTATTTTATATATGGATTTGAAACTTTATTTCATTTCATTTACATTTTTAATCGCTTTCCCTATTTTATATATGGATTTAAAACTTGATTTCATTTCATTTACATTTTTAATCGCTTTCCCTATTTTATATATGGATTTGAAACTTTATTTCATTTCATTTACATTTTTAATCGCTTTCCCTATTTTATATATGGATTTAAAACTTTATTTCATTTAATTTACATTTTTAATCGCTGTCCCTATTTTATATATGGATTTGAAACTTGATTTCATTTAATTTACATTTTTAATCGCTTCTCCTATTTTATATATGGATTTGAAACTTGATTTCATTTAATTTACATTTTTAATCGCTTTCCCTATTTTATATATGGATTTGAAACTTGATTTCATTTAATTTACATTTTTAATCGCTTCCCCTATTTTATATATGGATTTGAAACTTGATTTCATTTAATTTACATTTTTAATCGCTTTCCCTATTTTATATATGGATTTGAAACTTGATTTCATTTAATTTACATTTTTAATCGCTTTCCCTATTTTATATATGGATTTAAAACTTTATTTCATTTCATTTACATGTTTAATCGCTTTCCCTATTTTATATATGGATTTGAAACTTGATTTCATTTAATTTACATTTTTAATCGCTTTCCCTATTTTATATATGGATTTAAAACTTGATTTCATTTAATTTACATTTTTAATCGCTTTCCCTATTTTATATATGGATTTGAAACTTGATTTCATTTAATTTACATTTTTAATCGCTTTCCCTATTTTATATATGGATTTAAAACTTGATTTCATTTAATTTACATTTTTAATCGCTTTCCCTATTTTATATATGGATTTGAAACTTGATTTCATTTAATTTACATTTTTAATCGCTTTCCCCATTTTATATATGGATTTAAAACTTGATTTCATTTAATTTACATTTTTAATCGCTTTCCCTATTTTATATATGGATTTGAAACTTGATTTCATTTAATTTACATTTTTAGTCGCTTTCCCTATTTGATATATGGATTTGAAACTTGATTTCATTTCATTTACAGTTTTAATCGCTTTCCCTATTTTATATATGGATTTAAAACTTGATTTCATTTCATTTACATTTTTAATCGCTTTCCCTATTTTATATTTGGATTTGAAACTTGATTTCATTAAATTTACATTTTTAATCGCTTTCCCTATTTTATATATGGATTTAAAACTTGATTTCATTTAATTTACAGTTTTAATCGCTTTCCCTATTTTATATATAGATTTGAAACTTTATTTCATTTCATTTACAGTTTTAATCGCTTCCCCTATTTTATATTTGGATTTTAAACTTGATTTCATTTAATTTACATTTTTAATCGCTTTCCCTATTTTATATATTGATTGTAAACTTTATTTCATTTCATTTACATTTTTAATCGCTTTCCCTATTTTATATATGGATTTAAAACTTGATTTCATTAAATTTACATTTTTAATCGCTTTCCCTATTTTATATATGGATTTGAAACTTGATTTCATTTAATTTACATTTTTAATCGCTTTCCCTATTTTATATATGGATTTAAAACTTGATTTTATGTCATTTACATTTTTAATCGCGTTCCCTATTGTATATATGGATTTAAAACTTGATTTCATTTCATTTACAGTTTTAATCGCTTTCCCTATTTTATATATGGATTTAAAACTTGATTTCATTTCATTTACATTTTTAATCGCTTTCCCTATTTTATATATGGATTTGAAACTTGATTTCATTTCATTTACATTTTTAATCGCTTTCCTAAATTTGAAACCTGAGTTCCTTTTACATACGTTTTTAATTTCTTTCCCTAAATGTACATAATAATAAAAAAAGTATATATAAATATCTCAAGGTTCACTGGAAGTTTTCTTTTATCTTTGGTATGGTTTATTTTCCTCAGTCATCCTTATCATTCTCTTGAGGAATTCCCCATCAATGTGGGCGAAGCGAGAACATTAAAAAATGGGCACAGCTAAAATCACACCACAAGTATCAGCTCTCATAAGAACAAAACATTTTATTTTCCTTAATCGTTGTTATAATTCTCCTGAGGAAGTCCCCTTAAAATGGGGACGAAACGTTGGCATGAAAAATAGGAAACAGTTTTTTCTGTCCTTTTTTCCAATATATATGTATGTGTGTGTGTTTGTGTGATTGGCATAAAACGCAATCACCTTCATAAAAATACAGCTTTCACTTCTGTCCTAGCAAAAATGTTTCACCAAAATAGCCTGTCATCAACACAAGTCTGTAGGTTTTTAATGAAAACACAAGTATCATGAGAACCAAACAGAATCCAGGGGAATACATCATCATAATTCGCACAATTCCCCTCATTGATGAATGCATCACCTCAGAAGCACAAAATCACACCATAATTCTTCTGTTGATCCATCTGGACACTCTGTGTTCATGGTATCTTAACATGGATTCACTTTCGACTTTTGAATCAATTACCATATAGGTCTATTATCACTCACTTGCTACTAATGTAAAATTCACCACTTGTAGTTCGCTGGACATTAGTTCATCCTTGCTACTATCAACGACTAAGCTATTCCAAACACTGAAAATGATATAAGAAATAACCGAGATACTCAGTTTGTTAAGAGTATGGGGGAAATATGATGACCATGGCAAAAAAATTAAGAGTTATTTTCCGCTTCAGAAAGTTTTCACATACAACCCATGCCCTCTGGAGCTTAATCCTATTTCTAAAGCTGCAATACTCTTAATTATGAGTCCTCAAATTTAAAAAAACAATCAGCCTCCTGTGCTGAAAACATAATTTGCAGGATCAGTTTTGTATATGGGATATAATAAGGACGAAACTCGAAGAAAGAATCTTAACATTTGCCAAATGAATAAAAAACAAAAGAAAAATAAAGGGAAGAAATAAAAAATAAACGATTTATATAAAATGCACGATAGTTTTACTGAAATTGGATAATGAACACAATCATGGTATAAAAGTCACCGGAAACGAAAAAGCTGGATGACTACTGAAGTCCTCTGTTCGAGAATGATAAGAAATAACTTTTTATGGCAAACACAAGAAAATACAAAAAATGACATAATCGTAATATATATGAAATATGATTAACTATTTTATTTTATATTATAGATGTAAATTGTAAAAGTATTGTAATATATATTGTATACCAATATATATTACAATACTTTTACAATTTACATATCCTACAATTGATTTTTCACCATTATTAAACTAACTAGCCTTAACTAGTTTTGAGGAGGAGGAGGAGGAGGAGGAGGAGGTGCCCCCTTTCGTTTACAGAGAGACAGAAATATGCGTGCTTACCCCATGCTGGTTCAGACAAAAGAGGTCGATTGAAGAAAGGGGATTATGGGGCTGCACTTCTGTGTATCCTTCCGCCTACAGTCAAATTGCCACCTGGCGATGCAAGGGGGAGAGTGCATAAGCAACTATCAACCATGACACTATGATATAGTGCCACATCGCTCCCTATGCATTCTGAAATTTGTGAGTATTCATAAATTTCAGAAGTCCCTTATTTTCCGTGGATGATGCGTCAACTGCCCATCAATGTCCCCATGCTCTTCGTTCCGTCAGGAAATCAATGAAGCAATTTATTTTTTTCCGCCAGGCCCCTGATCAGCTGGTATACTGTTTCAAATACCAGGGAGGTTAATCATCCTCGCCCTCCATCGAAACAGAAAAAAAATGACGGAGGAATTTCCACCTCCTAGTATAACATAGTTTACCACTACAGGTCTTCATGATTTCAGTTACTGGATTTACGTTCTCTTCAGCAACCAGTATAATGGATTTTAACCAAGCTGGCGTTTACGTGAGTTCATCACGCCGACCTATACATTTATTATATATTATATATTTATTCTGCACATCAACTTATCCGTTGCTTTATTACAATGAACCAGAGTTACGTGACTTCATCACGCCGATTACTTTACTACATCAATTTACTCTTGTAGTAGACAAAAACCATTAAAAAAAACATCTACTCCTACTGGGTTTATTGCTCCCTTTCGCAACCAGTTTAGTTTTAAGTCTCTGGTCCCCCCTCGCTAATCTTTCACGAAAAACACCCGTCTAGCTGAATCCATTGTGAAAAATTTCCCCCACTCTATATCTGTGCGTAAATCAAAACGCGGATTCCATGAACAAAGCTTCTTTCTTAGAACTGCACGCCTGTGGAACTCTGTTCCGTCTGCCTGCTTTCCTCCGGACTACAACTTGGATGTCTTCAAGTCCAATGTTAACAAATTCCTAATGAACCGCCCCCTTAATTAAACACTTCATCAAATCTCCACACTAACGTAATGTACTTGCAATAACCCTTATTCCTGAGTGGCTTCCGGGCCATGATAAGTGGTGATCACTGTGTAAAAAAAAAAAAAAGTTAGTGCTACGTGACCTCACCCCAGGCGAGACAGCCACGCTGACCTATATGGATTTAGTTGAACCTCCGTCTTCAGAGGTCCTAATCTGATTTAATTCTATTAGAGCAAGGAGTGTGCCGCCGAATGAGCGATAGAAACCATCCACCACAGAATATTTATTAATTATTAAGTATTTTCTAATTACAATATTATTCAAGAATAAATTTAAGAAGGGCATTCAGCCTTCATGATTTAGAATACCCGATCAGGGCAAAAACTTTCACCAAAAACGATTCAGAAATCTGGATATACATAAAATCAATAAAATAGGGTGTTAAAAAATTTTTTTTGTTCTTAAAAAAAAAATTTTTTTGTTCTTAAAAAAATTTTTTTTTGTTCGTAAAAAAAAATGTTTTTTAATCATTTCAGAGCACCTTTGTCACAATTAGAATTTATTTACAAAATGCAAACGCATTTCAAGTTATTTCATTCGTAATTAACTTTTTCCCAAATTTCAAGGTACATTTAAAAAGTATTTGTTTTTTCAAAACAGCTTTCTTTACCAAAGGTCATTAAAATTTCATTCCAAAATTTAAAAATTATTTCAAGTATTTGATTCCTAGTTAAAATCAATTTTACTTCCCAAAGGACCATTAAAAATTTAAGTTAGTTAACTTCTTTCCGAATTAATTTCTCAATAATAGCAATCTTCTTAAAAGATCATAAATTTCGAATAGGCCCATTTTTCACAATGAAATTCAAAAATTATTTCAAGCATTTGGTTCATTATTAAAATTAATCTTCTTAAAAAATCATCCAAAATCTATTTTGATTCAATTTACACTTCACAATGAAATTCAGAGACATCCCAAGTTTTTTTTTTCATTTCATAATTAGTATTTTTAAAATTCATTGTACATTTAAAGTTTTTTTTAATTTATTCATAAAGATAATTTCTTCTTATAGACCATTATCAAGGTCATTTTGAATTTAGAAACTTTTCATGTTAATTAACATTTTTCAAAGTAATTAGTTTATTATTTAAGAGCAACCTTCTTCCTAAAGGATCACTCCCCCCACACCTGGGAGATATATTAGTTGTGACCAGTTCTGCATAACTTAACAGCTTGAGAAAATTAAAGTTTCATTGCGAGATCCTTCTTAACCGAGGAAATTTTTCTTCTTAAGGATTAATTCAATCTTTTGAAAATACTCCCCAGTCAACACTTCAGGGACATTTATCATATGGTCTAATTTCAAATAAACCTTCAATTAAAGAATTCACTCGAATATATCTTCCTTAATTATCTTCAAGAATTCAGGAAATTTTTTTTCGTTGGTCAAATAATATTTCTTTAAAAATTATTTAAAAATTCAAAGAATATTCGAAATGTAATAGTATATTTTTTCTTTAAAAAAAAAAAACTATGAAATTTTCAGAGAACTCTTAAAAAAATCACGTAATCATGTAACAATTGGCTTTTGCAAATTGTTCAAAGATTCCAGAAAAGCACTTTAAGTTTAATAATTGTCTTTTTTTTAATAAAAAAAAAATTGAAGACATCATTTACTGTAACTTAAGGAAGTACAAGTAATTTTGTTTTTAAACATGGTAAAAATTTTTTTATTTTTTAAATCTAAATAAAGTAATTATTATATGCTCTCTTGCAACTCGCCATAATGAGTAAGCAATCGGTAATATGTGATGAGGTCTCAAAATAAAAACCTCAAAATGTATCATACCAGTATTTTGAGCAATCGGTAATACCTGATGAGCTTAAAAAAAAAAACAAAAAAAAAACTCAAAATGTATAATGCCACTATTGTAAGCAACGGGTAATATGTGATGAGCTCCCAAAATAAAAACCTCAAAATGTATCATGCAACTATTGTGAGCAACGGGTAATATCTGATGAGCTCTCAAAATAAAAACCTCAAATGTATCATGCCAATATTGTGGGCAAATGATAATGTCTGATAAGCTCCCAAAATCCTAACCTGTAAATGTATCATGACACTATTGTGAACAACGGGTAATATCTGATGAGCTCCCAAAATAAAAACCTCAAAAGATATCACGCCACTATTGTGAACAACGGGTAATATCTGATGAGCTTCCAAAATAAAAACCTCAAAAGATATCACGCCACTATTGTGAGCAACGGGTAATATCTGATGAGCGCCCAAAATAAAAACGTCAAAAGATATCACGCCACTATTGTGAGCAACGGGTAATTTCTGATGAGCTCCCAAAATAAAAACGTCAAAAGATATCACGCCACTATTGTGAGCAACGGGTAATATCTGATGAGCGCCCAAAATAAAAACGTCAAAAGATATCACGCCACTATTGTGAACAACGGGTAATATCTGATGAGCTCCCAAAATAAAAACGTCAAAATATATCACGCCACTATTGTGAACAACGGGTAATATCTGATGAGCTCCCAAAATAAAAACCTCAAAAGATATCACGCCACTATTGTGAGCAACGAGTAATATCTGATGAACTCTCAAAATCCAAACTTCAAAATGTATCATGCAACTATTGTAAGCAATCGGTAATACCCAATAAGGTCCCAAAATCCAAACTTCAAAATGTATCATGCAACTATTGTAAGCAATCGGTAATACCTGATTAGCTCCCCTAAAAAAACTCAAAATGTATAATGCTACTATTGTCAGCAACGAGTAATAACTGACGAGCTCCCAAAATCAAAACCTCAAAATGTATCATGCAACTATTGTGAGCAACGGGTAATACCTGATGAGCTTCCAAAATAAAAAAAACCTCAAAATGGTACATCAAAATCACTTAACAAGAGTCATTAGATTAAGCTCAATCACAAAACTGGCCAAACATTTTGGACAAAACTGTCTATCAAATGAGACATAATCAGAAACAAATCTAGTACGAAAATATCCCAACAGAAACACCAGGAATACAACAAGAACCTCCATTATAAATAGAAGAATGGGCAAACCAACAACGTGACAATTATATTCTGGGTTAATTCACTCAGGACTATATAGATAAGAAAGACCCTAAAGTCTGATGTTATGATCACATCAGATAAAGATTATAATTGCTGACAAACGATCAAGGTTTGATTACCAATTCTTTTAAGATGAATAGGCTTAGTAATGGCACTAAATGCAGGTTCTGCACATATAAATAGGAAGTGTGAGCCACATGACATCCAGCTATAACGTTCTGATGAACCACGGCTATTATACAATACATAACGACAGACTGTGTAAATATGTCCACTAGAAAAATGTTAAATGTCGAATGTAGCAGCAAGTCTTGCGAACATATACTAGATAGTGTAGTTGATATGTACCTAAAACAGAGCTATTAAACCTAACAAAGTTAAATGGAACAAGAAAGAGAAATAATCAACCTTAGTAGAGGTTAGTGTCCCCAACAAGGTTTGTGTTGAAAATGAGTGGAAGTCATTTAATAAAAATGTGGGGACACATACCTCCACCGGAGCCTGCGACATCCAGAAAGGTTATAAAAATTACTATGAACACATTTTCATTACTACTAAAATTAAAAACAAACGTTAACGGAAAAGGTTGAGTTTTTAAAGTATCTAAAATTGGACAAAAGAGTTTAATAAACTTTGAAATAAAACGTAAAACACAAGAAAATGTATAAAAATAATTCAACAACTTACTTTGAATAGATAATTTGGTTACTTTTTAGTAAACACTACCAGAATAATCGAGTTAAGCTGTGAAGTTTTAGAACGGCGAACACAACTGCGGAAGTGAATGTTTTCCAATCAACTAGTTCATTTGGTTCAGTCACAGCTTCCGTATTTTATTTCATAAAACAAGACAAACAATAATATCGCAGTGGAAAAACTGGATTTTAATGCAATATTAATTTTGAATCGGTTTTAATCCAGCCATAAAATAGCTGGCAAGAGCCATGTTTATATCATAACTTTATATTTTAAAACATTTTTCACACAATTAATTAAAAATCTATGTTGTAGCGGACATTTGGAAATAATGGAATTTTAATCTTGGTAAGAAACTTAATTCTCACAAACTTAATACTCCCTGGCAGAGGCAAAATAAATCCACAAATTACAAAAGCCATACTTTTAAACTAAAAATTTATTCAATATATAACAGCAAAGAAATATCTTTGGTCATGGTACAGTCCATTGCAAAACGGTGGGGACCCGGACGTTTCGCTTCTCTAAACAGAGCCAGTAGTTAAAACTCCTTTTGGTGGAGTTGTAGTTCAAATTTTCTTCGAAAGGATCCATGAATATTCATGGTGTTCAGCGGGCATGTGGGTGCCTGTACTTAGGCATAAAGTGAGTCGCTTCGGACTTCAGTAGAATTGAGATAAGTTCCAATATTTGGTAAGTATAAACATGAAGAAATGTTCAATGTTGCCATTCTGTATTTAGGATCTTCGGTAATAAAGTGTAAAGATGTAATTCCTTTGCACACCAACAATTAGTAATATAACATGAAGAAAATTGTTGCAGCCCCATCCTCTGTGAACCATCGATCTGGGAGCTGCTAACATGAGTCCTTGCCTTGCAGAGTTCTTGACGTGAACTGAAAAATAAAAGCATGATACAAAAAAAGGCGCCAAGCAATTCACTTGACTCATTCAAAACTAACCAATCACCGGTCGGCTACTTGAACTGTGTAGACGGCCTAAACAAGAAAGATGGGGACAGTCATGGAATTTCTCACACACTGCCAAGAAGGGAGGGGGGAAATAATGGATAATCATTACTTTTTCCCAATACAAATTAATTAATAATACGGTCGGATAAATGACAAATAGCCAGCAATATACATAACTCTTAACTCAGACAAATTTATAATATTCAATATGTTTTAATTCTGTAAAACTTCTTAAAAATTTAATATGTGTTTGTAAACAATTTAAATTGAGATTCAATAATTATAACTTTAATTCAGTTAAAACTTCTTAATATTAATATGTGTGCCACGGTCTGCTGTCAATTTCCAAATGATACTTCAATAATTCTCATGCATCCAGACATTAGCTAATCTTACTATGTAGAATGACCTGCGGAGCTTTATCCTTACAAGTAGAACAAATCCACTCCCCTAAGGTATCTTGCTGATTAACTCCTACGCAGCTGAAATGGTACCAATTGTCACAGGAATCGCAGCAAACTATGGGTGATGTTCCATCATGAGAAACTGAACAGGTTGGACAGAAGAAGGGACCTCTTTCTTCAATAAACTCTGTCGATACAATATCATCATTACCCTTAATTTTCAAGGGCACAAGATTTTTTAAGGAATGGACCTGTTCGCACCCGTCCACCCATTGAACGACAGCGGAACGAATATTATTGTTACTTCCAGTAATTAATTTAATTACTTTACCAAAATGCCAAAATTGTCTGGTTTTGTTGGGAGACTTAATAAATACTATCTCTCCAACAGACAACTTGGGGGAACAATTGCTCCCAATTTTTGGCATCGATTTCTCTTAATGACAAGAGGTAATCAATTGAATCTTTCAACAAATTTATTCCTCATTTCGATGGAATGTAACAAAGCAGTCCTATCTGGGAGGTCAGGACATAATTCAGAATCATAATTATTAATAAGCAAACGAGGTTGATAGCCTGTTTATAGAAAATGATTCGGAGTTAAAATACTAAAGTCTTTGTCGGCAGAAACAATATAAATGAGGGGTCTGTCATTTATTGCCTTTTGCACATCAGAAAGTGCAGTCAGAAATTCAAAATAATCCAACTTTCTTCTGCCCAATAGTTTACTCAAACATTGCTTGACAGTTTCAATTAGCCTCTCCCAAGCTCTCCCCCTGCCAGGTAGAATAAAGAGGAATTGTTCGATTGCTGATGTGATTAGATTTAAGTTGTTCCGTCAGCTTGTCTGATTTGAGCGTGTTCAACAACAATATTCCGGAGACAACAACGGATTTCGCGTTATCGGAATATACATTCGTAGGGATACCAAATAAATCGGTAAACCTAACAACGGCCAGCATGAAAGAGCGGGTGCTCATATCCGGCAATAATTCTAAGTGAATTGCACGCAAACTCATGCATTTAAAGAGCAATATGTACATCTTAACTTCTACCCCTCTTACCTTTATGGAAAATTGTCCGATAAAATCCACACCCACTTGTTTTTTTTTAATTTTTTTTTTATTACATTTTCACCCCAAACAAGGCAAATTGCCACTTTGGTGTAGGGGGCTACTATCAGGGGCAACACTACTGGGGTACTATGTAGGGATTTGGGCAGCAAGGTGTCGGTTCACGTTACACTTGAACTTCTGCACGTTAGTACTGTTGGGGAAGCAGGGACCTGGAATGGAATTCCAGAGTCTAGCGGTTCTGGGGAAGAAACTATTGGAGTAAAAAGATCTTTTACATCTAGGAATCTCTACAGTGTGGGGTGGGATTTAGCAGCCTGTCGGGTTTGTCGAGGGTGCTCACGTCGTGGGGGCACAAGTGATTGCAGTTCGTCAGAGCATTCGCCACTAAAATACTTGTAGAAAAGGCAAAGGGATGCAACATTTCGTCGATGGGACAGAGGCTGAAGCTTAGATGCCAGTTCAGGGCCTATCAGGTTTGCGACTCTCTTTTGAACCTTGTCTAGGAGCGAGAGACTAGTAGCAGATGCACCAACCCAGATGTGGCAGCAATACTCCATACATGGGCGAATGGTGGCCTTATAGAGGTACAGGATACTTTCGGGTGTTAGTAGTTTTCTAGTACGGTAGAGAGAGCCCACCTTTCTTGCAGCGGCCCTGGCAATGCCTTCAATGTAATTGTTCCAACTCATGTTTCCTGTGAACGTTAGGCCAAGGAGTTTGAAAGATGGACTCTCAGATAAAGAGTCGTTGGCCATTGCTATGGGTGGTAGAGAGGGTTTCTTGTAATTATTGAATGAAACTAGTTTAGTCTTGGCAGCATTGAACGCGACCAACCACTTTTGTCCCCATTCCACTACAGATTGGAGGTCTTCCTCTAGTGTTTCTGCCATTTCTTTAGAAATGTGTTCATTCGTCTTCCTGTCGTGACTGCCATAGAGTGTAGTGTCATCAGCATATATACCCATCTCAGAGGCAATGTTGTCGGGGAGGTCATTAATAAATATCAGGAACAATAGAGGTCCAAGGATAGAACCCTGGGGCACCCCCGCATTTATATCATATTGTTTAGATGTACGACCGTCGAGGACAACCTGGATTTTTCTCTTATCTAAGAAGGATTTAATTATGTTAAGTATTCTACCAGTGATACCGTATGATCTGATTTTACTGAGGAGACCCTCATGCCATACCCTGTCAAAAGCCTTAGATATATCTAGAGCTACCGCTCTGCCCTCCCCCGCTTTGTCCAGTGAATGGTATATACGTTCAGAGATCACAGTTAGGATGTCTGCTGTGGAACGGGCTTGTCTAAATCCATATTGTTTGTCAGTCAGTAGTTTAGCATCTGTAAGATGATGGACTAGAGCATGGTTAATTATTGTCTCAAATATTTTGGCAAAAAGTGGGAGGAGGCTAATGGGGCGATAATTTGATGGGTCTGTTGTTTAAATTAAATTAATGGGGCGATAATTTGATGGGTCTGTTGTTTAAATGGGTGAATAAAGTTCACCCTATGAGCAGGCAATAGAGACCCTACATGTGCCTTACAAGGCAGAGAATTTATTTTTTTTTACATACAATGCAAGTACGCACGAAGGTTTTTACGGTTTGTCCCCCTCTGAGGGATCCAGGACAACCTTAACTTACTGAGGGTTGAATTAACCTCCATGTGACAACAGTTAAGATGAGCTTCCTTAATCGGCAGTTTTGTTAAATAATGATTTTTTCCCCAACAAAAAAGGAAACTTGACCTCGAAGGCAAGAATATGAGAATTCTGTATCTGGTTCTAATCAACCCATCTTTATCAAGAAATAACCCCAAGGCAGTTACCCTGGGGGGCACTTTAGCGGAAGGTTGTTTCAAGTAACCTAGTTCATGTGAGAAGACCTCCATTTGCATGTTAGCAAATAGCTATCATTTGGCCTTATTAAAATTGTTAGCACTAGGGTCACGTAAAAAAATCATAAAATTTCAACACTTTCTAAGACTCCAATTGCCTTAAATAAGCTGGAATAACTTGTAATATCAAATGGGAAGGTATTTTCAGAAAGCTGTGCCTCCTGCGAGTACAAACTTGATACCATTTTTTTTATTAGTTTCATTTAGACAACGTAAGGGTACGATTAAGACATTCCGGTCCATACATCCAGAAATTGAATAACCGGGAAAATTTAGAAGATTTGACACCTCTAGGTAGAAGATCTGCCGGATTTTCTGACGAAGAAACATTTTAATTTCGGTATAACGCCAACTTTAATATTGATATCTTCTGAAAATTTTTTGATCTCTTTATTCCTGTTTTCAATAAATATATTTTCCTTGGATCCTTTACCGTTCAGCACCCACAAGAAAGTAACTTGGGAATCAGACATCAGGACAAAATTATCAATGTTAAGGGACCCGAAAGCACCCAAAATCTGAGGGGCTACCTTAAGGTCTAAAAACATAGCCAATAGTTCCAAAGTGGGAAGTGACTTCCCCTTAATTGGAGCCACTCTGGTCTTTTCCAACAACAGGAAAAATTTGCTCCCTGATTCGCATACAAGCTGAATCCGTATGCGTTTTTCGACGCATCACAGAAACAAATAAATTCGACAGAATGATTTTCTGACAATACATGCCTGGGAAATTCAAATTTCCCCAAATTATTTAGATCCTTGACACGGGTTTGCCACAGGTTGTTGAGATCTTTGGAATCCGCTCATCTCACGGCAACTTGCTTTTCCAGATCAAGCTGGCAATGATCTTCCTCTGTATCGTGACGAGGAGTAGCATAGACAAAGAGTCATATACTCCTGATATTTGCGAAAGAATCCCCCGTTTAGTATTGACCTCAGTGTCCACTAAAGTGAGAAAGAGTTTGAACGTATAAATACGGAACTTTCCATTTCTGGTGTGAAAACAAACACCCCCTCTATCAGTCTAGTGTTCTTCATTGCCGCTTCGGATAACCCGTATCAGACTGTCTTACACTCCTACCTGGAGTTAACAAATTTTTATTTTGTTGTGAGTGAGCCCACACACACCACAAAACACCACATCGAGACCACAGGTGCTCTTGTGTACTCACACCCTTGCCGCCTCCCTGCTGATAAATTTAAGACAGTAAAGGCAGAATTCAATCATATGCTGCAGCTAGGAATAATACGCCCCTCGTCCAGTCCATGGGCTTCCCCTTTTCATATGGTACCGAAATGTGACGGAAATTGGCGTCCGACTGGGGACTATCGACGACTCAATGTCATAACGGTGCCTGATCGTTACCCAATCCCACATATACAAGACTTTGCTTCCTCTCTGCATGGTTATAAGACCATCTCCAAACTAGACCTTGTTAAGGCTTACCTTCAGATCCCAGTGAATCTGGCCGACATATCCAAGACCGTGGTAACTACTCCATTCAGAGTATTTGAATTTTTAACTATGCCCTTTGGTTTACGAAACACGGCTAGTACCTTTCAGCGCTTCATGGATGAAGTAGTGCGTGACTTGGACTTTGTCTATATTAACATAGATGACATTCTCGTGGTAAGTGGCCCACCTGAGGAACATGTCACTCACCTCTGCCTACTGTTTGAATGGGGTTTCAGCGATATCAGGTGAGGATTAATTCTGATAAATGTGTTTTTGGTGCTTCGGCACTAGTTTTCCTGGGCCACATTATCAGCCCAGACGGCATATCTCCGTTACTGGAAAAGGTGAAGGTTCTACAAGACCTTCAACCACCCACTTGACTTCGCCCACTAAGGTACTTCCTCGGTCTGTTAAACTATTACAGACGCTTTATCCCACACTGTGATGATCTTTTAGCTTCTCTTTCCAACCTGTTACGTAACAGAAAGAAGAAAATGAGCAAATCTCACTTAATGAGGTTCAACTTAAAGTTTTTAATGAAGTAAACACAAAACTGGCGACATATTTACTTGCACATGCTGTACCCGATGCCAAGTTTTCACTGGTTGTTGACGCATCAGGCACAGCTGTAGGTGCAATGTTGCAACAGCAAAAGTCTTGAGGGAACGTCAATCAGACAGAACCGGACTTCCCTCTCTCGTCCCCTGTCCACCAGACATATGCTATGGCATTGACGACCTCGCCTTGAGGCAACTGCTATCCAGCTGGGGATGACACAGTACTGACTGACCGACGATGACCTTAAAAAAACTTATTTTTCCTTCTTCCATTTTCACAGCCCGACCTACCAGTTCCTGCTACAAATAAAATATTCTTCGTGGTTTCTGTTAAAAAGAAGTTCGTTATTTCTTTTGTGTCTTGTTCTTTAAACATATATTGCCAGAAAGGTAAAACAATCATCTTTCCTAAATTGGTACGCGCAAAAAATGGGCGGGCAGAAATAGGGGCACCTAGTTTTGAAAGCCGATTCATCATAATTTTTTTTTGTAGGTTTCCGACTACTTTTTGATTGTATTTGAAAGATTAAAGACTAAAGTTAATTTTCCTAAAGAAAAAAAAAAATTGTACACGTGAAAAAAAAAAAAAAGTTATGAAGATGTTTTCACGGTGAGCTAACCAATTCAGCTACATTTTGAAGTTAAATAAATTCAGTGTAAAAATCTTTTAAAAGATAAATATTAGTTTTTTGTGTCTATTTCAAAGATAATTAGTAAAGTAAAGTCCTTAGATATTGAATTAAAAACCCCAAAACACTCCTTGTTTGTGCAAAAATAGCTTAATTAGTCTTCAAAAAGTAAGTAATTCACCGTTCGCCAAAAACGCAACAAACTAAAATTTTGTAAACACGATTATAAGGAGGCTTATAATTTCAGCCAATCGAAACCCTGTTTCAAAATGAAGTCATGATAGTAAAAGGATGTAGGGTATCAGATTTCTTCTTCCTTCCCCCACCCCAGACATGCCTCCATACATTCCTATTCTGAACGTTTGTATCAATTTTTATCATTTTTTTAATTTAATTATTTTTTATGTTCCTGTTGTGAAATTGTTTTTTTTAATTATTGTTCGAGATTATATAAAAATTATGTTACGCCAAAAGTTTAACATTCTTGCGAGCAAGGGAATTATTAAAATCTTGCATATAAAAATTATGCGAAATCTGTAATTTAAAAAAAAGAGTAGAAATATTTTTGCTATTATAATTTTTATTTGTGTGTGAAAATATTAAATAAACAATGCTTAATTCAATGGTAATATCGGTAGTTCGAGAAATTCATTTTTCTTCGAGTTATATCGAATTCATTTATATGGACTTTAGGGACTTTTTTTCGTAATGTTAATGTAAAAATTATTTTTTTTTTATTGTTACGAATTACGATGGTGTATTTATATAAAAAAAAGCAAAAATAAATTCTTGCGTTTTTTATTTACTACTGAAACCCATAACTTTAGTAAAGGTATTTTTTGTTTAAGCAAAATAATACATTTCCACTAAGATTTGAATAAAAATAATTAGGTCATTATATTCCGCGATCATTATTTGATAAATACTGAAAAATTAATTAAAACTTGTTAATTTCCTGATTTTTGGTGAAGTAAATGGAAGGGTCAAAATGTTTAAACATTTTGACATCGGCATTCATTTTGCCCGTACCTACTCTTAAAGTTCCCCACTGTAACCATGAGGTTATTGTTTACTTTCTTGGTGCAAATCTATTTTTTTTATTTTTTAATTTTTGGTTGACTTTTTTGTTTGTCCTCTTATTTGCGTTGTTTATGTGAAATATTAAGTTTTGCAATTTGGGTTTGTATTACTGTACACATAAATTCAAAAAAGTTGTCAAAAAACAAATATATAACAAATAAATGTTATCAAAAGCAAGATAAGTTACTTTTCTACCAAACTAGATATATTTTTTGTGTTTTTATTCAATGTAACATGTTTATTCAGCTCAAAAAAATACATTGTTTACCGATGTATTCGAAAATTCAAAATGGCGCCCGACTCTCTCTTTAACACAGTAAGTTCGGGAAAAGGTGTTATAAATAATAAAATAGACAAAATACTATTAAAAAACCACCGAATATATGTCAACCCATGTCACGGTAATATATATTGAGCAAGTTTCTCACAGTATTTTGTCTAGTTTTATATTTATAGCACCTTTTCCCAAACTTATTGTGTTAAAGAGAGAGTCGGCCGCCATTTTGAATTTTCCAATACATCGATAAACACTGTATGATTTTCGAGCTGAATAAACATGTTACATTGAATAAAAACACAAAAAATATATCCAGTTTGGTAGAAAAGTAACTTATCTTGCCTTTGATAACATTTATTTGTTATATATTTGTTTTTTGACAACTTTTTCGAATCTATGTGTACAGTAATACAAACCCTGCAATTTTTATATGAAGATTATTTCGATTATTCGGGTTACTGGATGTTAACATTAGTTGGACTAATCCAAATGATAATGAAATGTTCAGTTTTTTAAAAGATGTTTTTTTAACATTTTTATAGATTTTATTCTTTTAATAAATTCGACATACAAAAGATAAATTTACAAAGAAATCCCAAGAAGCTTTAAATATTTACAAATATAATCTAAACTTGAAAGGAAAACAATTCGGCACACTTAACTAATGAACGGATATTTTTACACGAGGAACGAAATAATGATAACACCGTGTTACGGTGACCTAAAATATTTGTTCTTTGACATTAGCTTTTTACTTTAAATAAGTTCACGTTTAAATCGTGTTTATCATCTTTCAATTTGATTCTTTTATATTTTCATGTATTTTATTTATTAATGAATTTGACACACAAAACAAAAGTTCTATCAATTTACCAAAGAAATCCTAACAAACAAAACAATTTTTTTGTTTTGAACAAAAAAGGAAAAACGAATTTATCCGCCTTTTTTTCTTTATTAAATGTCTTGAATGAAAGGTAAGTTTTTTTGTGTTTTTTAACACTTTGCTGAATTTTTAAAAATTTTTTTATACACTTATAAAAATTCTATTCAAATTTCTTTTTTGGTATTATTATACAAACACCGTGACAGCGTTACGGTTAGGGTTAGGATTAGGGTTAGGGTTAGGGTTTAGGGTTAGGGGTTAGGGTTAGGGGTAGGGTTAATTCGCTGTCACGGTGTTTGTATAGTTTTACCTCTTTTTTTAATTCCTAAACCTTAAAATAAGTTTATTTTTATTGCATTGTATTCCTTCATAAAAAGTATGGATCTCTGATTAAAAACTCTCTACATATATATGTAATATTCAATATGAAATGTATATTTTTGTAAAAAATACGCTTATTTAAGCAAAATGTATGTTATTTATTATTTTTTTTTTAGAAAATAATGTTTACCTCAAGCACAATACTGTAATTAAAAGTTGATAAATTTTTAGACAACTGAGCAGAAAAACTGCATTTTCGATATTTAATTATTTTAACATTATTTAATTTAATTTTTTTTTTTTTTGCCGCCTACACTTACCTATTATTGCCGCTAGAGACCTCCATTTGATTGTTGATGTTTTAGATTTTAGAACGGGGATCACATTCTTTTATAATGTTTACATTAGGCACCGCCAAAACTGGGGGGGGGGACAGGTAAGTACTTTTTGACTTTTAAAAATCTACCAAAAGTCAGGTAATTATCCAATCAATACGAAAATTTTCAGCGATTATTAAGAGAAGAATGAACTTTATAACAATGTACTGATTTTTCATAAACGATATTTATATATATATATATATATATATATATATATATATGTATATATATATATATATATATTTTGCTTACAACCCCCCCTTGTTTTGAGGGAGTACAAATATGCTTAAAATAATCATCTGAAACTGAACACAACATATTGTGTTGTTGTAAGGGACAGAATGATAGATTAAAAAAAAAATTGTTTGCATACCTTATTTTGACGTCTGAATATCAGAACTTCGATTGTGTTTAATTATCCCGCTTTTGAGTTTTGAAGTGTGAAATTCGGTGAATATGTTAAGTAAAATAATTAATTTAAGTTAAGCAAAACAAATTTTTTTTTTAATATTTATACGAAAAAAGCCATTTTAAAATCTTTGATAAATAAATTAACAAATTTTTTTAGCGAGCCGAATAATGCATGCCCATTATTAAACAGGGCATGTTTTGAAGAATCGATACAAAAAAAAAATCAATAAATATTGTGCCCTTTGTGTTAAAAATAGCATCATTTTTTTCGATCCCGTTTGAAAATGTTTGCCGCCGTTCGACTATGGTGGACCAAACGCACTGAAATAATTTTTTTTTTATTCTGCTTTAAATTCCCCCCCCCCTGGCCACCACACACATACACATTAAAAACCAAACTCATACAAATGGTCACCCATCTGGTACTGGCCAGCCTCGGCGTCAATAATACATTGAAATTTTCGTCACTGAAAAATAAGTTTTTTTTGGCCTGTTTGGTCTTCCATAGTTTACTTTTTCTTAAACACAAATGTAAACATTGTCGATCTAGACTCTAGATCGACGCGAAGTAACTGGTTGCCTATATGAATAAGTGGAATTATTTGAAATCCAGGTACTTATATTATAATATTTTTGCATATTCTCATAGAAAATCATCCTAAATCTTAGTTAGACAACAAATAAATAAATTAATTATTTCAAAAACCTTTTTTTTTTAATATTTATGTACATTTTTCGTGCAAGACAAAAAATGTCAATCGTTAACTTTTTGGGAAAATTCAACATTTAAAATTTAATTAAAAATAGTAGAAAAAGTTTTACATTATTCTGTTTTCTATATGATAAAATTCAGGGTTTTATCTTTCTGGAAAAAAAAAGTTACTTAGAAATAATGGATTTTCATAAATGTAATTTCGTTTTAAAAAACAACAACTTGATTTTTCGGCCATTTTTGGCGGTGCCTAGTTTACATGAAATGAGCAACCATCTATTGCGCATTATCACTTAGCAGAAAGTAAGGCCTGGTTTAGGACAACAAATTTTAAAGAAATAAAAAAAAAAGAATTCGTCTTTGCAAGACAACAACAGCTGGGTTTGAGATCACCACTGTCACCAACCTTCGTCTGTCTGCCTCTGGTCAACCTAACCTGTCAACTCCTTTTATACATATCTCCCGCATGATTTCACGTTACTTCCACCAGAGCACACCTTTTAAAACTATGGGCGCCATCTTGATTTCTCTCTTTTGCCCAACCTTGCCCGACACACACGCGGGAAGACCTCTGTTTGTTTGATCTGTTTTTCCCTTTCTTTTTCTCCTTTCCTTCTGCTAACTTTAAACAACATGTCTCCCTGATCTCTGGAGCACATTTTATAATCCCTCATCCACTGTGGTGGTCATCTTTATCTACTTGGTCTCGCCATCCTCCCGCTGCACATTACTTTCCACCGTTTCATTTTCCACTGGCCTGATACAAGAATATGTCTCGGTACTTCATCTACAGCAATGTTGTTGCTAGTATTATTTCCGGTTACGCATCCTCTGCTCCACTGTGTGGTACATTGCACCCCTGGGGGCTTCACCCATACTTCATCACCAAGTTTAATGGTCCCTGTTGTCTCTGTCTCCCTTCTTGCCAGCTGAACCCTAGGATGCCTCCAGGAGTATTTGAATATTGACAGGTGTGGAATTGTCCCTTTCTGTTGCCCCGATCTAGGCGCCATGTTGTACCAATAGATCACTTGCTCGGGCAAGGTGTTTCCTCTCTCTGCCACTGCCAGTATTGTCTAGTGGTTTCTGTCTACAATCCTGTTGCCATTGGGTCTATAGGCAGCTCTAAAGAATTGATGGACATTCAATTTCTTTAGCACATCTGTAACTGCTGCCGATCTAAAAGCAGTACCATTGTCGGTTAGAAGCTCTTCCACTGGACTGCGCTCCAGAAACACCACGTCAAGGGTTGCTGCTATTTCACTGCTCGTTTCACCTCACAACCTTTTCCATAGGGCAAAGCGTCCGAGGCAACAGTCGATCATTGTCATGTAAAGCCCACCCCTATGACATCAACTGCAAGTCTTTCCCAGGTCCAAGTCACACTTAGTTCTCCAGCTTCCTGCACCCTTAGAGCAGGGTCAGTTGACTGACACTTGTGACAAGTCCTGACCACTTGCTTCACTTGTTCCTTTGGGACACTTGGATCAACTTTTCTCACCAGGTACAATGTCTTCTCTACCCCTAAATGGTGTAGATTGTGCAACTCTCGCACCTCAGAGTTATCCAGATGATTTACTGCAGCAATATTCTTTTTTGTTGGTACAAGCCAGCTTTTTCTCACTCTTGTGAGAGCATTCGCTTTGTTCTTCTCAGAGGCAACCATAATTACGTGCAGCTTCAAAGAAAACTCCTGCATCAGCTCATCCAGCATCCAGAGCCTGCACTTCACTAGCATCTCTGCTGCCTCTTTTGTTCTTATCCTTTTGTCATGTGAAATCATCGATTTCAGCCAAGCAAACACAGTGGTAGAGTCTGTTTAAACACAGATGTTGAGTAATCCCCATTTTAAGGCCTTTGATAACTGCATCTAATTCTGCTACATTGATGTGGCTAGCATCATCCTTCTTCCGTAGCTAGGCCGTATCCTCTGCAACCACTCCACCCACTTCCAAACAACCCCTGTTGCAATACTGCTTGCATCACACCACATGACTCCATCCAGTGTTTGCGGCACGTTCCATGTTCCCCAAACTGGGTCTTGCTTTTCCACTTCTTTCAGGACCTCTTCAATCAAGGCGGTCGTTCTTCCTCCCACTCTATCATCCCATCCTCTACCTTCAGCATGCCTCTTGATGTAACTACATGCTGGTCTAAACCAGCCAGCAATGAAGTAATGTCTGATCAACCTGCCGCATATCAAAAAAAGCTCCCACTTGTTGAGCTCTTCTTTCATTTGTGAGATCTCGTTTCCCATTCGAAATTCAAGGCCACCTGACGCATTTTGTTTCAGCTTTAATCCCAAAGCTGCGCCCCTGTCCAATTCTTCTGGTACCTTGGCGACCAACCCAAACTTTTTCAAGTCAACCACCTTCTTTACAGTCACCAAAGTTTCATTCACGAAGATGTTGTCAATATATGAGCTCACGGTGCCATCTCCCTTCCCCATTTTTTCTATAATTTTCCTTAGAATGGTTAACATGATATTGGATGTAGAGTTCAGCCCGAACCTTACCCTCGTAAGACAGTAGGTTCTGCCTTTATATCTGACCAACTGGTACTTCCAGAGTTTCTTGGCAATGCGGAGTTGCAAATAGGCAAATTTTAGATTGACCAACTTTGAGGCACCGTTCATTTGCCTCCATTCTCTGATGGTCTCACTGCATATATCTTTAGGCACACCGCTAGTATGGCACTCACTGTGTTGGTTTAATTCTCAGAAATCTGGTCTGACCTTTCCTTTTGTTGGTTGCAGAACGGGCATTAATGGCAAGATGCCCGATTCGACGTCATTTGTGCATGGCAACAGTATTCCCTCCTCGATCCATTTGTCCACTTCTCATTCAAAATCCTTTCTTGCTCCTCCTTTAAGCGATTTATTATAACATGCCACCCTGTTAACATAGGTGGTTCATTCTTCCATGCCCACTCCACTGTCCACTATTCCCATTGAATTGATTGATATCCATTTTTCTCCAACCTGTTTGATTCCTTTGTTGACCTGCTCTGTTGCTGCACATCCAGCTGGTCCGAACCTCATGCCATTGCTGCCGACTGTGACACCGTCAAGTCGATATATTACATCCATTCTGATCATCGCTTGGACGCCAGGCACCAGGTGATCAGTGACAACTGCATGGACTCTCATCCGGTGAGCTTTGATTTCAATTTTGACAGTCCTCCTCCCTCGACATTTCACTCATGACTCATCGAATGCCACTACTTTGCCCTTCCCTTTCCATCCACTGACAAAGCGAGTGTGCACCATGGTAGTGGTACAGCCAGTATTGGTTGGTTGGTTGGCATATCAACCCTTTTCAGGTTATTTAATGCCGAATCCAAAGATTTTGAAGAAAAATTTTTTTAATAGAATATATTTGTTGTTTTCACATAGGTTTCTATTTAACTCATAGTTGGGACCCTAACAGGTACTACCACTCCGGGTCAGAGTGGACCTGGGAACAATGGTAATTAAAGGGTGGCTCCACACTCCCCCAAAGCCCACAAGCTGAGGCCTCACCACTGGATATAGTTTAAGGTCATATCCAGGACCCCCATTGATGGACTTTTACCCTCTGCAGAGGGGCAGTCGGCATATTACCAGCCAAATTTCTGGCCAAAAACAGATTACAAAGAGTTTCCCAAATCTCACTACACTGTATATCAAATTTCGAGTCTGTAAACTGAAAATTGACAGAGTTATTGTGTAGGTAAATGTACACAGACGGACACACACGCACACAGAAACTTTCACTTTTATGGATATATAGATTGAACATGCGGAAAAATTAATTATAAATTGATTATAAATAGTTTTAATCTTCTAAAAATCATTAGCTTGAATCAATGGAATCGATCAATTGAGAAATATATGAGAAGCCAAGGAAAATACCATATGCGTATATGTGTATGGTATTGTTATAAATTGTTTTGATAAAACCTTAATAATATTGTTAGGTTAAACGTTTATCATTTGATCATAGTAAATATTTATACTTACTATTATTAAAAGACCAAATATTCAACATGCTGAAATGCCTGTGATTACAAATAATTCTTACGTTCTTATGAATTTAGAATGAACAGATGAAACATTCAAGTCATTGTTTGTTAAGTTTTGAGACATTGTGTTGAACAAAGATGGCGGCATAGTTCAGATCAGTAACCAAGATGGCGATCAAGAATCAAATGTGGTCCGTGGCGTAGTTAACCTGTTAAGTTCTGAGATGTGTTGAACAAAGATGGCGGCATAGTTCAGATCAGTAACCAAGATGGCGATCAAGAATCAAATGTGGTCCGTGGCGTAGTTAACCTGTTAAGTTCTGAGATGTGTTGAACAAAGATGGCGGCATAGTTCAGATCAGTAACCAAGATGGCGATCAAGAATCAAATGTGGTCCGTGGTGTAGTTAACCTGTTAAGTTCTGAGATGTGTTGAACAAAGATGGCGGCATAGTTCAGATCAGTAACCAAGATGGCGATCAAGAATCAAATGTGGTCCATGGCGTAGTTAACCTGTTAAGTTCTGAGATGTGTTGAACAAAGATGGCGGCATAGTTCAGATCAGTAACCAAGATGGCGATCAAGAATCAAATGTGGTCCGTGGTGTAGTTAACCTGTTAAGTTCTGAGATGTGTTGAACAAAGATGGCGGCATAGTTCAGATCAGTAACCAAGATGGCGATCAAGAATCAAATGTGGTCCGTGGTGTAGTTAACCTGTTAAGTTCTGAGATGTGTTGAACAAAGATGGCGGCATAGTTCAGATCAGTAACCAAGATGGCGATCAAGAATCAAATGTGGTCCGTGGTGTAGTTAACCTGTTAAGTTCTGAGATGTGTTGAACAAAGATGGCGGCATAGTTCAGATCAGTAACCAAGATGACGGCATAGTTCAGATCAGTAACCAAGATGGCGGCCAAGAATCAAATTAGGAGTCAAAAACATTTTACATTATTTACTTTTCTTAACCAAAACAGTATCAAAAGAAGGGAAGGGGCTGGGTTTCATCAGAGCATATTTAATTAAAATACTTATAAAACATGCATAGGAATGCAACATTGTTTCGATGAATATTTGACGTAGGTTAAATTTAAGACTATATTTGAACTCGATCTGAAATAAAAATAGTTGTAGTAGATTTAACAGATGCAATTCATATACAAATGTGAACTTCATAGATGTATGGGATACGCTCATGTCAAAATAATTTTAAAAAGATTTTGCTTAATAAATTACATACTAAATACGTAACAAATGCTTAGAAATATATACTCTTAATAATTTTGGATGTATGAACTATATGTAAGAGGAGAGTAGCAAGAAGTATATGCAATAAGAACTTTGTTGATGAACATATAGAAATTTATGGGAATGTTTTTTTTACACAGGCATCACCACATTATCAAGGCCAAGAAGCAACTCGAGGATAAGGGTTAAAGAGTGTACAGTAGAAATTGGATAATCATTAGTAATGAAAATTCGGTAAATTTGTTAACTTATATGGAATGGCTCATCAAGAACTTATTTACGTTAGACTTAAAGAAAACCATATAGTCAGTCAGAAAGCAGGAAAACGGAAGACAATTCCACAGGCGTGCAGTTCTAAGAAAGAAGCTTTGTTCATGGGATCTATGTTTAGGTTTAGGCACAGATAAAGAGTGGGGGGAATTATTGATAGTGTTTTCAGCTAGATGAATGTTTCTTGTGAAAGTCTGACGAGGGGGGACCATGAACTGAAGCTCAGACGAACACTTTCCATAACATTAATATATATAGTGTAAAAATACTACCCGCCATTCATTGCATACTCAGCTGAGGCAACAATCTTTTAGATATAATATAGGCACCGCCAAAACTGGGGGGGGGGGGGGGCAGGTCAGTACTTTTTGACGGACCGTCTTTTTAAAAATCTACCAAAAATCAGGTAATTATCCGATCAATACGAAATTTTCAGCGATTATTAGGAGAAGAATGAACTTTATAACAGTGTACTTATTTTTCATAAACGATATTTATATATATATTTTTTTTTGCTTACAACCCCCCCCCTTGTTTTGAAGTGGGAACAAATATGCTTAAAATAATCATCTGAAACTGAACAAAACATATTGTGTTGTTGTAAGGGACAGAATTATAGATTAAAAAAAAAAAAAAAAAAAATTGTTTGCATACATTATTTTGACGTCTGAATATCAGAACTTCGATTGTGTTTAATTATCCCGCTTTTGAGTTTTGAAGTGTGAAATTCGGTGAATATGTTAAGTAAAATAATTAATTTAAGTTAAGCAAAACAAAAAAAAATTTTTTTTAATATTTATACGAAAAAAGCCATTTTAAAATTTTTGATAAATAAATTAACAATTTTTTTTTAGCGAGCCGAATAATGCATGACCATTATTAAACAGAGCATGCTTTGAATAATCGATACAAAAAAAATAAAATTCGATAAATATTGTGCCCTTTGTGTTAAAAATAGCATCATTTTTTTCGATCTCGTTTGAAAACGTTTGCCGCCTTTCGACTACGGTGGACCAAACGCACTGAAATAATTTTTTTTTATTCTGCTTTAAATTGCCCCCTCCCCCCATTTTGGGGAGCCTGGCCCCCACACACATACACATTAAAAACCAAACTCATACAAATGGTCACCCATCTGGTACTGGCCAGCCTCAGCTTAATAATACATTGAAATTTTCGTCACTGAAAAATAAGTTTTTTTGGCCTGTTTGGTCTTCCATAGTTTTCGTCTCATCAAAAGAAAACGTAAACAGTGTCGATCTGAACTCTACGGCGACGCGAAATATCTGGTTACCTATATGAATAAGTGGAATTATTTGAAATTCAGGTACTTATATTATAATATTTTTGCATATTCTCTTAGAAAATCATCCTAAATCTTAGTTAGACAATAAATGAATAAATAAATTATTTCAAAACCCCTTTTTTTTTTTAATATTTAAGTACGTTTTTTGTGCAAGACAAAAAATCTCAATTGTTAACTTTTTGGGAAAATTTAACATTTAAAATTGAATTAAAAATAGTAGAAAAAGTTTTACATTATTCTGTTTTCTATATGATAAAATTCAGGGTTTTATCTTTCTGGAAAAAAAAAAGTTACTCAGAAATAATGGATTTTAATAAATGTAATTTAGTTTTAAAAAACAACAACAACTTGATTTTGCGGCCATTTTTGGCGGTGCCTAATATAATAATATACTCACTAAGTAAACTACTCAGATTGCACATGAGAGATATGTTAGAGATGTTCCTCCACGAAATACGCACATATTCCTGTTGCAAAATGTGGGCATGGTGAATGTCTGATCCCAGGACTAATATATATATATATATATATATATATATATATATATATATAATGGACACTTGGCATACATAATCTGACTCCACTTTTGTTGAGGGTAAATAAGCCTCTATGAGCTCTACACAGCAACTCATTTGGTAGTTATATCACAAAAATAAAACTTGTTAATCCCTGTATCTAGGATTTTTGCACCGATTCCCTCAGGACATCAGAAAATGTAAATCGTCTTACACATGCGTTCACCACTTAAAAGTGTGACAAACTATAGACTTTCTCACTCAGTACCATAAAATCCCAAAAAGACAATTCGCGATGAGATAATGACAACAGGGCCAGTTGAAATATATTTATGACAGTCTCTACTTCGATCTCTGCAGCGTCAATCACTGGGATGATCACAATTCATGCACAAAAATGTAAACAATTGTGCAGTTCGTGTCTACTTCGTGATGGCAAATCAGCTCTTTTCAACTATTGGTGTGTAATCCAGCGAACGATAAAAAGAACCCTAAACAAATTGCTCATTCAAATTAACATTTTACTCAATTTACAGTCAAAACACATTGACATAGAAAACACTCAGTATAGGTTCAAGACGTGTTCATACTCTTCTGGACAATGTTGAGAAAAAAAAGAAAAGAAAACTGAGTTATTTGCTTTAGAACTGAGAAAAGCACACATTAATAATTGAGACTTGAGTTATTCACAACTCGAAGAAGTAAAAAAATTGTTACAAAGAATATATTAATTTTAATTTAATGATTAATTTTATTTATTACAAATGTTTAAATTTTGTAAAACATTTTTTATGTAATACTTTTTCATATAATACACATTTCATACTTAGTCTTAAAAAAAAGTAATTCATTTTCATGTGAAACTTCAACATTTTCGAGTAAATTCTTTGAAAAAAATTTTTAAATCTTCTGGAATTGCTTGCTTCTCCTGTACTTTTTTTTGTTATATTGTTCTGATAAAAGTGAACAAGAATAACGTCAATCAGTAGGTTTTGCAATTCAATTAAAACTATCCTCTTCAAATGCACTCGTTGTTTTCATAAGACATTCTATTGATCTGATTATTTAAATCATTGCATTTTTGCACAGCAAAATATTGTCTTTAAATCACTGTATTTTTGAAGAGCAAAACGTTAATTATCTAATCATGCATTTTTGTACAAGTAAATGTTGCTGTCTTTAAATCATCAGCGAGTTTTAAAAATATGTTTACGTTTTGCCACTATAATCATATAAAAAAAAAGAATTTGAACTCCATGGATATAATTTCATAAGAACTGCTGAAGTCATCAGTGATATTTAAAATCCAGGAAGGTGTTAAATGAATGGTTGTAGTTTATATTGATGTTCTTGGCCTTCCAATTTGTTTCACGTTAACAACAATGAGGTGAAATCTCTGATAAAACTGAATCCCACATGAATTGATGAAAATATTTTGTCAACCAAGCCATACACTTATTTCATCCTTGGATATTAAGACACTCCACATAAACAAAGGCGATATTTTGAATAATTACACTGGCCATCTATCTCATGATGAACTTGTATTTATTAAAGGAGCCTGTCAAACTCTAACGAGTTAACTTTCAAAGAAGCTATGAGAATTATAAAAGATATACTGTCAGATAAAGCGCAAGCAAAATTGGATCATAGTATTTTACAGCATTATGATTTTAATGTGGTGCTCAAAGATTATAACAACACCTTACTACCATGTCTATATACAGCAAGGGCAAAAAAAGGGTATGTGATAATCATCGTTAAATTTCATTGTTACACATAGCTAATAAAATACTAATGATATTCATAATTAAATTTCATTGTTACACATAACTAATAAAATACTAATGATAATCATCATTAAATGTCATTGTTACACATAACTAATAAAATACTGGTGATAATGATCATTAAATTTCATTGTTACACATAGCTAATAAAATACTAGTGATAATCATCATAAAATTTCATTGTTACACATAACTAATAAAATACTAGTGATATTTATCATTAAATTTCATTGTTACACATAGCTAATAAAATACTAGTGATGATCATTATTAAATATCATTGTTACACATAGCTAATAAAATACGAGTGATAATCATCATTCAATTTCATTGTTACACATAGCTAATAAAATACTAGTGATAATCATTATTAAATATCATTGTTACACATAGCTAATAAAATACTAGTGATAATCATCATTCAATTTCATTGTTACACATAGCTAATAAAATACTAGTGATAATCATTATTAAATTTCATTGTAACACATAGCTAATAAAATACGAGTGATAATCATCATTCAATTTCATTGTTACACATAGCTAATAAAATACTAGTAATAATCATCGTTAAATATCATTGTTACACATAGCTAATAAAATACGAGTGATAATCATCATTCAATTTCATTGTTACACATAGCTAATAAAATACTAGTGATAATCATTATTAAATATCATTGTTACACATAGCTAATAAAATACGAGTGATAATCATCATTCAATTTCATTGTTACACATAGCTAATAAAATACTAGTGATAATCATTATTAAATTTCATTGTTACACATAGCTAATAAAATACTAGTGATAATCATCATTCAATTTCATTGTTACACATAGCTAATAAAATACTAGTGATAATCATCATTCAATTTCATTGTTACACATAGCTAATAAAATACTAGTGATAATCATCATTCAATTTCATTGTTACACATAGCTAATAAAATACTAGTGATAATCATCATTCAATTTCATTGTTACACATAGCTAATAAAATACGAGTGATAATCATCATTCAATTTCATTGTTACACATAGCTAATAAAATACTAGTGATAATCATTATTAAATTTCATTGTTACACATAGCTAACAAAATACTAGTGATAATCATCATTAAATTTCATTGTTACACATAGCTAATAAAATACTAGTGATAATCATCATTCAATTTCATTGTTACACATAGCTAATAAAATACTAGTGATAATCATTATTAAATTTCATTGTTACACATAGCTAATAAAATACTAGTAATAATCATCGTTAAATTTCATTGTTACACATAGCTAATAAAATACTAGTAATAATCATCATTAAATTTCATTGTTACACATAGCTAATAAAATACTAGTAATAATCATCGTTAAATATCATTGTTACACATAGCTAATAAAATACTAGTAATAATCATCATTAAATTTCATTGTTACACATAGCTAATAAAATACTAGTGATAATCATCATAAAATTTCATTGTTACACATAGCTAATAAAATACTAGTGATAATCATTATTAAATATCATTGTTACACATAGCTAATAAAATACTAGTAATAATCATCGTTAAATATCATTGTTACACATAGCTAATAAAATACTAGTAATAATCATCATTAAATTTCATTGTTACACATAGCTAATAAAATACTAGTAATAATCATTATTAAATTTCATTGTTACACATAGCTAATAAAATACTAGTAATAATCATCATTAAATTTCATTGTTACACATAGCTAATAAAATACTAGTAATAATCATCGTTAAATATCATTGTTACACATAGCTAATAAAATACTAGTAATAATCATCATAAAATTTCATTGTTACACATAGCTAATAAAATACTAGTAATAATCATCGTTAAATATCATTGTTACACATAGCTAATAAAATACTAGTAATAATCATCATTAAATTTCATTGTTACACATAGCTAATAAAATACTAGTAATAATCATCGTTAAATATCATTGTTACACATAGCTAATAAAATACTAGTAATAATCATCATTAAATTTCATTGTTACACATAGCTAATAAAATACTAGTAATAATCATCGTTAAATATCATTGTTACACATAGCTAATAAAATACTAGTAATAATCATCATTAAATTTCATTGTTACACATAGCTAATAAAATACTAGTAATAATCATCATTAAATTTCATTGTTACACATAGCTAATAAAATACTAGTAATAATCATCATTAAATTTCATTGTTACACATAGCTAATAAAATACTAGTAATAATCATCATAAAATTTCATTGTTACACATAGCTAATAAAATACTAGTAATAATCATCGTTAAATATCATTGTTACACATAGCTAATAAAATACTAGTAATAATCATCATTAAATTTCATTGTTACACATAGCTAATAAAATACTAGTAATAATCATCATTAAATTTCATTGTTACACATAGCTAATAAAATACTAGTAATAATCATCATAAAATTTCATTGTTACACATAGCTAATAAAATACTAGTAATAATCATCGTTAAATATCATTGTTACACATAGCTAATAAAATACTAGTAATAATCATCATTAAATTTCATTGTTACACATAGCTAATAAAATACTAGTAATAATCATCGTTAAATATCATTGTTACACATAGCTAATAAAATACTAGTAATAACCATCATAAAATTTCATTGTTACACATAGCTAATAAAATACTAGTAATAATCATCATTAAATTTCATTGTTACACATAGCTAATAAAATACTAGTAATAATAATCATAAAATTTCATTGTTACACATAGCTAATAAAATACTAGTAATAATCATCATAAAATTTCATTGTTACACATAGCTAATAAAATACTAGTAATAATCATCATTAAATTTCATTGTTACACATAGCTAATAAAATACTAGTAATAATCATCGTTAAATATCATTGTTACACATAGCTAATAAAATACTAGTAATAATCATCATTAAATTTCATTGTTACACATAGCTAATAAAATACTAGTAATAATCATCATTAAATTTCATTGTTACACATAGCTAATAAAATACTAGTAATAATCATCATAAAATTTCATTGTTACACATAGCTAATAAAATACTAGTAATAATCATCGTTAAATATCATTGTTACACATAGCTAATAAAATACTAGTAATAATCATCATTAAATTTCATTGTTACACATAGCTAATAAAATACTAGTAATAATCATCGTTAAATATCATTGTTACACATAGCTAATAAAATACTAGTAATAATCATCGTTAAATATCATTGTTACACATAGCTAATAAAATACTAGTAATAATCATCATTAAATTTCATTGTTACACATAGCTAATAAAATACTAGTAATAATCATTATTAAATTTCATTGTTACACATAGCTAATAAAATACTAGTAATAATCATCATTCAATTTCATTGTTACACATAGCTAATAAAATACTAGTAATAATCATCGTTAAATATCATTGTTACACATAGCTAATAAAATACTAGTAATAATCATCATAAAATTTCATTGTTACACATAGCTAATAAAATACTAGTAATAATCATCGTTAAATATCATTGTTACACATAGCTAATAAAATACTAGTAATAATCATCATTAAATTTCATTGTTAAACATAGCTAATAAAATACTAGTAATAATCATCGTTAAATATCATTGTTACACATAGCTAATAAAATACTAGTAATAATCATCATTAAATTTCATTGTTACACATAGCTAATAAAATACTAGTAATAATCATCGTTAAATATCATTGTTACACATAGCTAATAAAATACTAGTAATAATCATCATAAAATTTCATTGTTACACATAGCTAATAAAATACTAGTAATAATCATCGTTAAATATCATTGTTACACATAGCTAATAAAATACTAGTAATAATCATCATTAAATTTCATTGTTACACATAGCTAATAAAATACTAGTAATAATCATCGTTAAATATCATTGTTACACATAGCTAATAAAATACTAGTAATAATCATCATTAAATTTCATTGTTACACATAGCTAATAAAATACTAGTAATAATCATTATTAAATTTCATTGTTACACATAACTAATAAAATACTAGTAATAATCATCATAAAATTTCATTGTTACACATAGCTAATAAAATACTAGTAATAATCATCGTTAAATATCATTGTTACACATAGCTAATAAAATACTAGTAATAATCATCATAAAATTTCATTGTTACACATAGCTAATAAAATACTAGTAATAATCATCGTTAAATATCATTGTTACACATAGCTAATAAAATACTAGTAATAATCATCATTAAATTTCATTGTTACACATAGCTAATAAAATACTAGTAATAATCATCGTTAAATATCATTGTTACACATAGCTAATAAAATACTAGTAATAATCATCATTAAATTTCATTGTTACACATAGCTAATAAAATACTAGTAATAATCATCGTTAAATATCATTGTTACACATAGCTAATAAAATACTAGTAATAATCATCATTAAATTTCATTGTTACACATAGCTAATAAAATACTAGTAATAATCATCATTAAATTTCATTGTTACACATAGCTAATAAAATACTAGTAATAATCATCATTAAATTTCATTGTTACACATAGCTAATAAAATACTAGTAATAATCATCATAAAATTTCATTGTTACACATAGCTAATAAAATACTAGTAATAATCATCATTAAATTTCATTGTTACACATAGCTAATAAAATACTAGTAATAATCATCATAAAATTTCATTGTTACACATAGCTAATAAAATACTAGTAATAATCATCATAAAATTTCATTGTTACACATAGCTAATAAAATACTAGTAATAATCATCATAAAATTTCATTGTTACACATAGCTAATAAAATACTAGTAATAATCATCGTTAAATATCATTGTTACACATAGCTAATAAAATACTAGTAATAATCATCATTAAATTTCATTGTTACACATAGCTAATAAAATACTAGTAATAATCATCGTTAAATATCATTGTTACACATAGCTAATAAAATACTAGTAATAATCATCATAAAATTTCATTGTTACACATAGCTAATAAAATACTAGTAATAATCATCATTAAATTTCATTGTTACACATAGCTAATAAAATACTAGTAATAATCATCATAAAATTTCATTGTTACACATAGCTAATAAAATACTAGTAATAATCATCATAAAATTTCATTGTTACACATAGCTAATAAAATACTAGTAATAATCATCATTAAATTTCATTGTTACACATAGCTAATAAAATACTAGTAATAATCATCATTAAATTTCATTGTTACACATAGCTAATAAAATACTAGTAATAATCATCATAAAATTTCATTGTTACACATAGCTAATAAAATACTAGTAATAATCATCATTAAATTTCATTGTTACACATAGCTAATAAAATACTAGTAATAATCATCATAAAATTTCATTGTTACACATAGCTAATAAAATACTAGTAATAATCATCATAAAATTTCATTGTTACACATAGCTAATAAAATACTAGTAATAATCATCATAAAATTTCATTGTTACACATAGCTAATAAAATACTAGTAATAATCATCGTTAAATATCATTGTTACACATAGCTAATAAAATACTAGTAATAATCATCATTAAATTTCATTGTTACACATAGCTAATAAAATACTAGTAATAATCATCGTTAAATATCATTGTTACACATAGCTAATAAAATACTAGTAATAATCATCATAAAATTTCATTGTTACACATAGCTAATAAAATACTAGTAATAATCATCATTAAATTTCATTGTTACACATAGCTAATAAAATACTAGTAATAATCATCATAAAATTTCATTGTTACACATAGCTAATAAAATACTAGTAATAATCATCATAAAATTTCATTGTTACACATAGCTAATAAAATACTAGTAATAATCATCATTAAATTTCATTGTTACACATAGCTAATAAAATACTAGTAATAATCATCATAAAATTTCATTGTTACACATAGCTAATAAAATACTAGTAATAATCATCATAAAATTTCATTGTTACACATAGCTAATAAAATACTAGTAATAATCATCATAAAATTTCATTGTTACACATAGCTAATAAAATACTAGTAATAATCATCATAAAATTTCATTGTTACACATAGCTAATAAAATACTAGTAATAATCATCGTTAAATATCATTGTTACACATAGCTAATAAAATACTAGTAATAATCATCATTAAATTTCATTGTTACACATAGCTAATAAAATACTAGTAATAATCATCATTAAATTTCATTGTTACACATAGCTAATAAAATACTAGTAATAATCATCATAAAATTTCATTGTTACACATAGCTAATAAAATACTAGTAATAATCATCGTTAAATATCATTGTTACACATAGCTAATAAAATACTAGTAATAATCATCATTAAATTTCATTGTTACACATAGCTAATAAAATACTAGTAATAATCATCATTAAATTTCATTGTTACACATAGCTAATAAAATACTAGTAATAATCATCATAAAATTTCATTGTTACACATAGCTAATAAAATACTAGTAATAATCATCGTTAAATATCATTGTTACACATAGCTAATAAAATACTAGTAATAATCATCATTAAATTTCATTGTTACACATAGCTAATAAAATACTAGTAATAATCATCGTTAAATATCATTGTTACACATAGCTAATAAAATACTAGTAATAATCATCATAAAATTTCATTGTTACACATAGCTAATAAAATACTAGTAATAATCATCGTTAAATATCATTGTTACACATAGCTAATAAAATACTAGTAATAATCATCATTAAATTTCATTGTTACACATAGCTAATAAAATACTAGTAATAATCATCGTTAAATATCATTGTTACACATAGCTAATAAAATACTAGTAATAATCATCATTAAATTTCATTGTTACACATAGCTAATAAAATACTAGTAATAATCATCGTTAAATATCATTGTTACACATAGCTAATAAAATACTAGTAATAATCATCATAAAATTTCATTGTTACACATAGCTAATAAAATACTAGTAATAATCATCGTTAAATATCATTGTTACACATAGCTAATAAAATACTAGTAATAATCATCATTAAATTTCATTGTTACACATAGCTAATAAAATACTAGTAATAATCATCGTTAAATATCATTGTTACACATAGCTAATAAAATACTAGTAATAATCATCATTAAATTTCATTGTTACACATAGCTAATAAAATACTAGTAATAATCATCATTAAATTTCATTGTTACACATAGCTAATAAAATACTAGTAATAATCATCATAAAATTTCATTGTTACACATAGCTAATAAAATACTAGTAATAATCATCGTTAAATATCATTGTTACACATAGCTAATAAAATACTAGTGATAATCATTATTAAATTTCATTGTTACACATAGTAATAAAATACTAGTAATAATCATCATTAAATTTCATTGTTACACATAGCTAATAAAATACTAGTGATAATCATTATTAAATTTCATTGTTACACATAACTAATAAAATACTAGTAATAATCATCATAAAATTTCATTGTTTCACATAGCTAATAAAATACTAGTAATAATCATCGTTAAATTTCATTGTTACACATAGTAATAAAATACGAGTGATAATCATCATTCAATTTCATTGTTACACATAGCTAATAAAATACTAGTGATAATCATTATTAAATTTCATTGTTACACATAACTAATAAAATACTAGTAATAATCATCATTAAATTTCATTGTTACACATAGCTAATAAAATACTAGTAATAATCATCGTTAAATTTCATTGTTACACATAGTAATAAAATACGAGTGATAATCATCATTCAATTTCATTGTTACACATAGCTAATAAAATACTAGTGATAATCATTATTAAATTTCATTGTTACACATAGTAATAAAATACTAGTAATAATCATCATTAAATTTCATTGTTACACATAGCTAATAAAATACTAGTGATAATCATTATTAAATTTCATTGTTACACATAACTAATAAAATACTAGTAATAATCATCATTAAATTTCATTGTTACACATAGCTAATAAAATACTAGTAATAATCATCGTTAAATTTCATTGTTACACATAGTAATAAAATACTAGTAATAATCATCGTTAAATATCATTGTTACACATAGCTAATAAAATACTAGTGATAATCATTATTAAATTTCATTGTTACACATAGTAATAAAATACTAGTAATAATCATCATTAAATTTCATTGTTACACATAGCTAATAAAATACTAGTGATAATCATTATTAAATTTCATTGTTACACATAGCTAATAAAATACTAGTGATAATCATTATTAAATTTCATTGTTACACATAGCTAATAAAATACGAGTGATAATCATCATTCAATTTCATTGTTACACATAGCTAATAAAATACTAGTGATAATCATTATTAAATTTCATTGTTACACATAGCTAATAAAATACTAGTGATAATCATCATTCAATTTCATTGTTACACATAGCTAATAAAATACTAGTGATAATCATTATTAAATTTCATTGTTACACATAGCTAATAAAATACTAGTGATAATCATTATTAAATATCATTGTTACACATAGCTAATAAAATACTAGTGATAATCATTATTAAATTTCATTGTTACACATAGCTAATAAAATACTAGTGATAATCATCATTCAATTTCATTGTTACACATAGCTAATAAAATACTAGTGATAATCATTATTAAATTTCATTGTTACACATAGCTAATAAAATACTAGTGATAATCATTATTAAATATCATTGTTACACATAGCTAATAAAATACTAGTGATAATCATTATTAAATTTCATTGTTACACATAGCTAATAAAATACTAGTAATAATCATCATTATATTTCATTGTTACACATAGCTAATAAAATACTAGTGATAATCATTATTAAATATCATTGTTACACATAGCTAATAAAATACTAGTAATAATCATCGTTAAATTTCATTGTTACACATAGCTAATAAAATACTAGTAATAATCATCATTAAATTTCATTGTTACACATAGTAATAAAATACTAGTGATAATCATCATTAAATTTCATTGTTACACATAGCTAATAAAATACTAGTGATAATCATCATTAAATTTCATTGTTACATATTACTAATAAAATACTAGTGATAATCATCATTCAATTTCATTGTTACACATAGCTAATAAAATACTAGTTATATTCATCATTGAATTTCATTGTTACACATAGCTAATAAAATACTAGTTATATTCATCATGAAATTTCATTGTTACACATAGCTAATAAAATACTAGTGATAATCATCGTTAAATTTCATTGTTACACATAGTAATAAAATACTAGTTATAATAATCATAAAATTTCATTGTTACACATACATAAAAAAATACTAGTGATATTCATCATTAAATTTCATTGTTACACATAGTAATAAAATACTATTGATAATGATCATTAAAATTTATTGTTACACATAGCTAATAAAATACTAGTGATATTCCTCATTAAAATTCATTGTTACACATAGCTAATAAAATACTAGTGATAATCATCATTAAATTTCATTGTTTAACATACATAACAAAATACTAGTGATAATCATCAAATTTCATTGTTACATATACATAATTAAATACTAGTGATAATCATCATTAAATTTCATTGTTACACATAGCTTATAAAATACTAATGATAATCATCGTTAAATTTCATTGTTACACATAGTAATAAAATACTAATGATAATCATCGTTAAATTTCATTGTTACACATAGCTAATAAAATACTAGTGATATTCATCATTAAATTTCATTGTTACACATAGCTAATAAAATAACAGTGATATTTATCATTAAAATTCATTGTTACACATAGTAATAAAATACTAGTGATAATCATCGTTAAATTTCATTGTTACACATAGCTAATAAAATACTAGTAATAATCATCGTTAAATTTCATTGTTACACATAGCTAATAAAATACTAGTGATAATCATCGTTAAATTTCATTGTTACACATAGCTAATAAAATACTAGTGATAATCATCGTTAAATTTCATTGTTACACATAGCTAATAAAATACTAATGATAATCATCGTTAAATTTCATTGTTACACATAGCTAATAAAATACTAGTGATAATCATCATTAAATTTCATTGTTACACATAGCTAATAAAATACCAGTGATATTTATCATTAAAATTCATTGTTACACATAGTAATAAAATACTAGTTATAATCATCGTTAAATTTCATTGTTACACATAGCTAATAAAATACTAGTGATAATCATCGTTAAATTTCATTGTTACACATAGCTAATAAAATACTAGTGATAATCATCGTTAAATTTCATTGTTACACATAGCTAATAAAATACTAGTGATAATCATCGTTAAATTTCATTGTTACACATAGCTAATAAAATACTAATGATAATCATCGTTAAATTTCATTGTTACACATAGCTAATAAAATACTAGTGATAATCATCGTAAAATTTCATTGTTACACATAGCTAATAAAATACTAGTGATAATCATCGTTAAATTTCCATGTTACACATAGCTAATAAAATACTAGTGATAATCATCGTTAAATTTCCATGTTACACATAGCTAATAAAATACTAGTGATAATCATCGTTAAATTTCATTGTTACACATAGCTAATAAAATACTAGTGATAATCATCGTTAAATTTCATTGTTACACATAACTAATAAAATACTAGTGATAATCATCGTAAAATTTCATTGTTACACATAGCTAATAAAATACTAGTGATAATCATCATTAAATTTTATTGTTACACATAGCTAATAAAATACTAGTGATAATCATCGTTAAATTTCATTGTTACACATAACTAATAAAATACTAGAGAAATCATCGTTAAATTTCATTGTTACACATAGCTAATAAAATACTAGTGATAATCATCGTTAAATTTCATTGTTACACATAGCTAATAAAATACTAGTGATAATCATCATAAAATTTCATTGTTACACATAGCTAAAAAAATACTAGTGATAATCATCGTTAAATTTCATTGTTACAGATAGCTAATAAAATACTAGTGATAATCATCATTAAATTTCATTGTTACATATTACTAATAAAATACTAGTGATAATCATGGTTAATTTCATTATAACACATAGCTAATAAAATACTAGCTCATGGTATAATAGAAACGTGCACCATTTGCTGAGAAAATATGCGATCTTTTGAGACTCCTGAAAAAAGTCCAATTTCCTTATATGTCATCTCTTTGTTTCATGAAAGTCCTATGTGAATAATAAGATTACTAATCAAATTGTAAAAGACTTAAGGAATTTTATATCAAGATTGCTTGGAGTTCATTTTAATTATCTTCTAAACAAAAACAAACACTAAATATATTGAATTGCATTTATTTTCTTTTTTTTACAGATATTCCAGCTTGAATGCCTTTATTGAACGTATTGGATTATCATTTTCTGTTATGTGAAATGTGTTTAATGTACAAATGCATCAAAAACACATCAAAACATATAAAGAGACTCCCGAATTGCAGAAAAGTATGTGACATTTGAAGTAACAATATGCAGTGCAAGAAATCAAACTAATTATAATATTTTAGCATTAACGTAGGTTGCGTTTCTATTATTTGCTTAAACAGCTGTCTAAAATTGTGAAGATAATTTTTTTTTTAAATACGTTGGTAACCTATTCCATGATACATCCAGGTACACAGTGGGAAAAAGCCACATTCCTTTGAAGTGTGGAGGTATTCTTGTGCTAAAAATAAAGGTGAGTTACAAATACATTGGATAAAAGCCATATTCTTGTGAAGTGTGTGGATAGCCCAGTCTTAAACGATCATGTTTAATATGACATATAAGACCTCACACTAACTTGAATGCCTACTAGATACTTTACTTGAGTGCATACGGTCTCTCTTTACAAAGGTTTGTTAGAAAAACCTGGCATGAGGATACTTTTTCTTAGAAGTAAACCCTGAACAAATATTCAAAATCGCAGCCCAAGATCTGCTTAGCTTTTATGAGTCATAGCATGAAAGCAGATGCTTCACCAGAGTAGACAAGTTTTTGTCTGAACAAGAGAACGAAATGGAAGATATACTACAACATATGAAAATGGTTAATTGGAGAGAGGAAAATTATGTTCTCAATTTCTTTACAAACCTAGTGTATGAGAGATAAAGAACTTTCATGAAACATTCGAATATCTATGTATCTCATATAGAGTTCAAGTGTTAACCCCAAATTGTGAGCCCCATTAATTTCTGAGAATTTTGACTGATGTAAAATAAAACAGATTTTGTGAAGTATATCAGAATTCACAGGGACAGTTAGAATGTTAAAAAGATCTATCGGTTGGAATAAGTAAACTAATAGGAGAATGTTTGGCCTCCAATAGACTTCACATCGCCAGCAAAAAAAGCGATAAGAAAATTAAAATGAAGGGAAAGGCTACATTTTTGAGAAGTGTGCGAATATCCTTGTTCTGAGTAATCAAGTTTACTAAAACATGCAAACTCACACTGGGGAAAAGACACATTCATGTGAAGTATGTGGATATTCTAGTTCGAAAAAATCACATTTAGTGACACATCTGAGAATACACACTGGGGAGAAGCCACATTCTTGTGAAGTGTGTGAGTATTCTTGTTCTGAAAAATCACGTTTACTGAGGCATGTGAGAACTCACACTGGGGAAAAGCCATTTTCTTGTGAATTGTGTGAATATTCTTGTTCTGAAAAATCAAGTCTACAGAAGCATATGCGAACTCACACTGGGGAAAAGCCACATTGTTGTGAATTGTGTGGATATTCGTGTTCTGCAAAATCAAATTTAGTGACACATATTAGGATACACACTGGGGAAAAGCCACATTCATGTGATGTGTGTAGATATTCCTGTTCTACAAAATCATCTTTAGTAAGACATATGAGAATTCACACTGTATTGGGTAAGGGAAGAAGGAGAACTGGGGCTCTCACAGATCAACCATCAACATAGCGCAACAGCACATGATAGTATCTGAAAAACTCCCAGAACCACCCTCTTTCAATAGTATGGATATAAGAGACAAGAGCCAGCAGAACACCATCAGTCAACCAGCTGGCCAAATATTTTGGTCAAAGCTGTCTCCATGGGTGAGGCTGAAACACTAAACAAGCCTGCCACAGAAATAGCCGGAAGAAATATACCGAGACCTTCCAAAGGAGAAAGCTTAAAGAGTGGGACCAACATATGAGTGCAAAGTATTCTCTGGGTGAACTCTTGCAGTGTTAGAAAATGGATCAAGAGAGAGAAAGAGGGGAGAAGAGCCTAGAGAGACAGGCTGACACCAAACCTTGGAAGAGGAGGTTAGAGAAGAAAAGCCATGTAAAGAAACTTTGAATTCCTCAAGCGAAATCATAAATAAAGGACGTCATCATGTGTTTTTGTATCAGCATCTTCGTGTTGTTATTCAACAGAAAAGGTATTGCCTATTTATGTTATAAGAACTTTTGATAAAATCATCATCTAAAAAATATGTGTTAGAAAGTATATGTGTCAAAGTATAAATGTTATAGAAACTGTCAAAAGTATTAACGCACTATCTATATATCAAATCTCCTCTCATTGTGTATTACAGGCCGTCGTCTGTCTCTCTCGTTATATATACCCTGTTTATGTCTCCAATATGCTATCTCTTACAACATGAACATTCTTAAGACATTAAAAACACTCAACACATGAACACTCCTAAGACTGTCTCTAGATATCACACTAAGACTCTTCCTAATACGAACAGTCAATACCAAAGAATAATACATACGCCATAATAACACCCACCACGTAACAGCAGGAATCCATAAAAAAGAAGTTCCTTGGACTAGCTCAAGAGGGGAAAACAAGCAAGAAATGCCAGAGCCAAGAATATTGTCCAAAATGTAAAAGCTTGATCGATACAATAATCACAAAATTCTAGCATAGACTAATTTGTTTTCTGGAGAAAGAGATCTAACTACATAGCAAATGTAAATGCTTAGTAAAATGCGATGCAAACTTCATAGACGAATCTAACACAATGCAGATTCATCTGCTTTTTCACTATCAAAAATTGTCGCATATTGTGACTACCGGGCAGCAGCAGGTTGCCACAGTGAAACGAGGAATAACTGTTAAATGTTTTTTAATGAAATATTTCAATATAGAAGAGTGTAACAAAACAATTTAATTTACAAAACTTGGAATCAAAATACAGCTTAAAGTAAAGTATTATATGACTTGGATGGTGAAATAATAGAATTATCAAATGCACGACTTATCATATAGTCACCTATGAAAAGAGTAAATCGGTTTTGTGATTCAGGAAAGCAGATTGATCAACTAGAAATGGTGTAGAGCATAAAAAGGAAAGTCACAGACATGGAAGAAAGTTTTATGAACTTTGTGTTATAGCATTTCATTCGGTGGATTTCTTGTAGTGTGATAACTTTGAAGAGAACAGGACAAGGAGGTGTCCCTTTTATGTCATGGTTGTGAACATTATTACTATGTGTATACACCCGCCCTTACAAATCAACAGACGCTGTATACTAACAAAACAGAAAAAGAAACATTATACATGCATCAACTGACACAGTTATATGAACAACGTTAGAGATGCTACACAACCCTATAAGTATATATGAACATTATACTACATCTGTTTGATAAGGGTACTTTAAATGGTCGATTGTAATGCACTATTGTAATTAATATTTGGAATTTATTTCTTTTTATTTTAAATGTATTGATTTTATGTTTCCATAAAGGTTTTTAAACCCTAGCGTTGAAAAACAAAAGCAACCCATAACCTTTATTTTCTTAATAAAATTTGGATCATTTTACTTACATTTCGGGTCTGTTCTCCCTTTGTTCATTTCTTCAGTTACATATCCCTTGAAAATTTGCTTCATATGTTTTTCCGCTTTTTTTCTTTCAATTTGTTACCATGGAAAACGAATTTGGATTACGATTCCAAAATTCCATTAATATTTTTGAAGGGAAACTTAAAATGTTTAATAAAATTTCAACTTAATGAAAGAAAAATGAAAGCAATATATTGAAGTGGATCTAGAAAAAATTGTTAGTTATGTCTTCCATGTAATTGTTTGTTTTATTTCATTTAATTAGTTATTGTCTCAGTAACTTGTTTATGTGTTATTTCATCTAATATTGTTATCTTTTGAAGACTTATCGGTTTAGTAACACGTTTGTTTTATTACAACTTTCTACCAACATAAAACTATACATGACGCTATAACTTTAGGGCACAAACTTTCGATTATAAACAAAAAATGTGAAATGAGAAAATCATGAAACGCAAAATAAATAATCCAGAATATATTGTCTCAACTCAATTGCAGCCATTTGAACATTTACCTAGTTGATTTTTACTCACATGCTGTATATATTCACACACACAACAAGCAGTTTAAGCACTGTAATGTAGTGGTTGTTTAAAATGGACATTTGTTGAGGTTATTTACGGGCGCTGCTCCTGTGAGTTGATGGGTAGAACGGCTGACTCTTAACGCGATGGTTCTGGGTTCAATCCCGACATGGAAGAGGTGCTAGTCTAGCCGCACTGATGAGTTGTCATACAACGAAATAATATATTTAACCCCCCCCCCTCTTTGCGTAAAGCACAGTCGTAAATATCCTTTGTAAACAAGTGGTTTGAGCACTGTAAGAATGTGGGGAAGAATGTTTAAAATGAACATTTATAAGTTTATTTATGGGCATGGTTCAATTTGGAGAGGTGCTACTGATGAGTAGTGATACTGTATGTGGATAACTGTGTGTGTGTGTGTGTGTGTACGGACATGCATGTTTGTGTGTATATCACTATATTGTTGTGATAGAATCAGGATTATACTATGGTTAACAGTGTAAGACGAATTTATTTTACTTTCTCATGCCTTATGCGTTGACAAATGGTGTGCTATGTAATGAATTACTGTTACTTGCCCTTAAAAAAAAAGAGTTTGCGTGTATTGTTTTTTCGGATTTGTCCTTGTATTTTCTTTTTCTATTTTACAATCTAAGCCTTAAATATTATGTGGAGGATATTGGGAGATGCGCCTTTAACATGGTGGCAGCAGCAAAATAAAGCAGAAAAAACACATAATGTTACGGTGTACATAAACAAAGAACAGATAATTTTCTCTGAATTCTGGGAATAACAAAGAAAGCCATGAAAACTTGGTGAATAAAACCATAAGTGATCTCTTTTTACGACTTTGTATGATCGAAAGCAATAATAACGATGATGTCAAACTACAAAAGTGAACCACTAATGTGCTGGGAAACAAAATATTGTAGGATCCTTCCATTTTTAAAAACTGAGACGCGTCCTTAAGCAGAAAGAACTGTTTAAGGCAATATAACCTGCAGTCATTCAGAAAAAATCTGATAGGCACCATGCAGCAGCAATTTGTGTGAAGTGTACAGAACAACCGCATCACAAGTTTTCTTTTTTCACAGGTGTTTTATGTGCAGAAAGAAACTGAAAAAATAATGAATTTCTAGCTAGATGCAAATTGTCTAGGTAATGGCTATGCCCGTTTCAATTTATGTAGGCGTTTCAAGACTTCATTGAATTATATGGGACAGATGGATGAACTTCAAGGGAAACTTGACAAAAAAATAGAATAAAGCACCGGCCGATTAATTTAAACTTGTCTAGTAGCCTTAAAAATGGAAACTACCCTCCTAGAGATACCAAATGACACATAGACATAAACAAATTCTATCCTAAGATTAACAGACATGTTCAAAATCAACTTCGTTTTCTCATTGTTTTATATGGGCCTGAGCAATGCGTAGTAGCACATGTTCATCCTCCTGTTGGTAGAATCACTGGACTAATGTGCAACACAGTTACAAGTAAAAAATGAACCCGAGAGGTCTGGCCTATCTTGGTCACAGTCACCAAATGTGACCCGTTCCTGATTGAACAGCTACACATGTGAACCATGCTCGTCTTTCACAGGGGATCTCAGTGTAGCAGGACCTGTCAATCGATTTGGTTGATCTTAATTCTATGATCGGGTTGATATGCCGCTGCCTTGTCTATCAGTCGTGTTGGAAGGGAATCAATCTCATACATACAAAAAAAAGAGAAACTCGATTATCTATTCTACTGGTTAATTCAAGATAAGATATACAATATATATACTTATGTACATTTGTCCATAGTTCAAGGTTGATTTTGACAGACTCCTCTGAGCCAAAAAAATAACAATAGATTTTCTTTTCTCGGTATGGTGGTGGAAGGATGCAAGACATGATCTTAAACTATATGTGAGATGGTGAGGCCCCAGCTTGCGGGCTTTGGGGAGTGTGGAGCCACCCTTTAATTGCCATTGCTCCCAGGTCCACTCTGACCCAGAGTGGTAGTACCTGTTAGGGTCCCAACTATGGGTTAAATAGAAACCGACTTAAAAAAACAAATATACTCTATTAAAAAATTGTTCTTCAAAATCACTGGATTCTGCATTAAATAACCTGAAAAGGTTGATATGTTGTAAAACAAAAACAAACAAACAAGGGAGCGACGACTCTTTGATTGTGCTTGATTTTCTCAAAGTCTCAGCCCGATTCTCTCTCAATCTCCATCGGTCGTTTCGATGCTGCAGACCTGTTCATATAGTGAGGTGACGGGTAAGCCGGGGCCAGTTTCTGGACCAATCACAACGAATTACGTCTCATCTTCCTCGGTTGCACCTGCGATTCTGCAGCACTCTCACGATGGAAAGGTCAAGCCAGTCATTTCTGGGTCACGGGCATTGTCATACACATCCTTAGACTCGAATTTTGAGTCATTCCATTTTCAGAGTACAATTTTACAAAAAAATTATATTGTCAACGATTTTTATAACAAACGAAACCTTCAAAAGTTGCTCTCTCTCTCGCCTGAAGAATGAGGTCCACATTAAAATTCCTTTTCTCTAAAAATATTTTCAGGCTTCTTCTTTTTCTTCTTCAATAAACCTTTCCTCGAAAGGGGAATGAAGAATTAATTTAATGATGTCGAGTCTCTCTGTCAACGGCTTGGAAGTGGAAATTAAAATGTTGACAGGCGATGTTAACGCTTTCTCCTTTTCAATGAATGGTGTATTTGATAACAGAACACCTCAATTTACAACCGTTCCAATAAGGCCTCTCTACCCTTAATAAAGTGGTTGAATAAGTTTGTCGTATGATCACTGAAACGAGTCTTTCTCGTATGGTCACAGGAAACAAGTCTTTCTCTCAGGAAATCCTACCAGGAACTTATTCAAAAGACGTGCAAAAAAGGGATTTATGGAACCGTTTCCTAAACAGCCAGTTACTAACAAGCTTCTTCTACTTTTCAGAGATGAGCACACGACAACTGTTCCACGAGTGAAAGGGAGAGAGAGAGAGGGATAGTGAGCGAGAAATGTTTGAGAGGACTTAAATGACAAAAAAAGAGGGAAAGAGTGGCGTATGTATGCACACACATACAGACACACACAATTGCCCAGAGAAAGGCCATTTCGTTCTTACGACTGCTGGGCAGAAAACGGGACCCAGAGAGAAGGGAAGGGGGTAACATGAATGCCACAGGCTAACCAAGAAATCCCACCTCCTTTTGCACTTCTGAAGGCGACATATCGAAAAAATTCCAAGAATAGCCGCTCAATAAAGTTGCAATTAAACTCAGCAGCCCACATTCATATGCATACAACATGATAGCAGAGGTGTATACGGAACTCGTAACATCCCTTAAAAATGGCAGATCGTCAAATAACCTGTAAGCTGTATTCGTTTCATGTTTTTCGTCATATATTTATTTACTTTTATAAATGTATGGCATGTTTATTTTGTTATGGTTGATCTAGACACATTTTCACAGAAATTATTGAATGTTTAAAATTGCACACAAGTAGATTAAATTCATAAAAGTAAATACACGAATATTCTTATTTATTATATTTAAATTCAATACTAAACTTAAAAAAGACAATAAATCGGAACTGATAGGAACTAAGACGAAAATTCGACTATCGCCATACGCTTCCGTTCGATCCAGTCTTCATGTTGTTAACAATCAGTTAATGTGCATGATTGCTTTATATATTTTGTTTCCTTATAAAATTAATCCAAGGTGTTCATCTGACATTACTAAGACAAATAATAATAACACAGAAAGGTGTGAAATAATAATAATAATAATAATAAAAATAATTATAATAATAATAATAAAAATAATAATAATACCAAAAACAACAAAACAGAAACATTTGTTGGCATTATCGAGTAGCGGAGCCTCAGTTATTGACTATTAGCTACCTAATTCTGAAAGGAGAGGTTAATGCCTGGGATGGTGATACTCATAAGATGAAACTAAAATTATTTCATTCCAACAAGACCTGCCTCTGCCTCGCCAGAATAATATGTTGAGGGGACAGGATGGTCTGCTTGTGTAATAGAGGATTCCGTCCCCATGTGTAGTTATATGGTGAATGTATTGGATGCTAGAAGGATTAAAAAGCAAAAGGTCACATAATGATGACGAAAAAACATACTGGTATATATCAGCGAAGGAATGCAATTTATTCACATAAATATGCATGAGAAATATTAAGAATATAGATAGAAAGAATAAGATTTTGTTGAGAATAAGAGTTCGTTACTTGCGATTGATGAGAGGCTGACGGGTTAGTCAGGAGTGCTGGTTGGTGGCAGATGCAAACAGAGCGGTTCTTCATTACATATTGACTGCTTGAGGGTCCAGCGAAAAAAAAATCGAGAGAAAAATAAGAAACAGAAAGTCACGTGGCTATGTCACTCTCTGGTTATCAGAGGTAAAGGGCGACAATCGAGTTAGCCTGGGAGTTTTAACTTCCACAGATAATAACGCAAAACATGTCTGCTATGAGACAAACAGGAATAACTACTACACTGTAATCGTTATTTGCGGTTTACTGATTGCATGTTTTACAGGCAGCACGCTTATTAGCAAGTTTCGGTCTAAAATCATGAGGAACGTTTAACTGGGTCGGATTTGATAACAATAAGTTGCAAGTCTTATAAAGTAATCATGTGCTTATAGTTTATTTCCTTGGTCAAAATCTAATTTTGTCATTTAACTGGCTTCACCGTTTGTGCTATTCCTTCCTTTCATGTGAGTATATATAAATAAATGTGAAATTTTTATATGAGGATGATTCGAACTTTAGATGTTAGCAGTAGTTAAGTTCGACTACTGCAAATAATAATGAAATGTTCAGTCTTAAAAAAATAAACCTGATTTTTATATCTTCTTGTGTCTTATTTTTCAATGACAAAAGAGAAATTTACTAAAGAAATCCAAACAAGATATAAACATTGATAATCTAAAATTGATAGATAAAAAATTGTCGGAATTAGCTACCAACGAGTAGGGGGGGGGGAAGATGTTTGAAGTCTTGCAACGAATGTCGACGTTGCTTAAAAGCAGTCTTTCCTTGTAAAATTAACAGATCAGTTTAGGGTTTGTGCTGTTATCTATTAGTATTACATTATTCAACAATTGTAACTCATTGTTTAGGGTTTTAATGCTTTTAGGGCACAACCTAAGAAAATAAATAATTCAATATAAGCTTCTGAAATGACGAACACAGCAACTTCCATAAATGTAACAAATAAAAGGTTTATTCAGGCGAATGTTCACAGGGAGATATTATCCCTGGGTAAAAGTTGGACTTTGGCTACCTGGTGCTATCGCGGTAGTTATTCTCAGTGGGAATCGTCGATAGTGGATGAAATAACACAGAGGTGGAGAGAGAGCGAAGAAAGGGGGTCCGATCTGCTTGGTGTTTCGGTAAAAAAGGGTTTTTTCCTTTCAAACTGAATGCTGTCTAATTTCCTAGGGGAGAGAAAGGATCAATACGCCGCATTCCTGATTGGTCAGTATATGGCCAAATAACACAGGGGAGAGGCATTGACTTGCGAAAGAAAAACGTTCCATTTTTTTCTGCTACATAATCCCCTGCTTAGGCTGAAAGCCGACAGAGAAAAAGGTAGCATAACAAATAGTGAAAAATAAAAATGTCAGTTTATTTTATTTATTTTTACGGGGAAAAAATGTTCTTACTTTTCTGTGAAAAGTTGGGGAATATTTGCATCTTTTTTTTTTTGTAATAGAACGTTCTTTCTTTTTTGTTTTTGGAAAGAAGGCAAAACAAGGAAAACAATTTTTTTTAAACAGAAATACAAAGTTTCACACAATCGCTTCGACCAATGTATCCGTCGACCACTACAGGTAGTGGTGACATAATTGTCTTCACTTGGAGCATTTACTTCAGGTGTATGCATATCTTGAGGTTGTCTGTGATTGGGGGGGGGGGACTCGCGTGTTTTCATGTATAGAAAGGCTTTTTTTTGCTCTATCAATAGAGACAGTTTCTCTTTTATCACTGATATCTAAGGTAAAACGTTTGTCAGTATGTGAAAGCACACAATAAGGGCCAGTATAACGAGATGTTAGAGGGGGCTTTCACAGTGTCATTTCTAAGAAAAACATGAGTGCAAGATGAAATGTCCTTTGGGACCGAAGATCTAATGGTCTGTTCCTTAGTGTGCATCGGTAGGAGCTTACTAAAATAAGCTCGCAATCAGTCGACATACAGAGCTGAATCGGTTGTTAACTCTATCAGTCTCAGCATTTGACCTGACAACAATAGAGGTACTCCATAGACGAGTTCGGCTGGAGAGTATCCCAGGTCCTCTTTCATAGCAGCCCGACAGCCAAGAAGGACAACCAGTACATATTCGCTCCATCACTGTTGGTCAGGGTAAGAACGTAATGCTGCTTTCAGTTGACGATGGAAGCGTTCTATCCTCCCGTTAGAAGCAAGGTGATAACTTGTAGTACGAATACGTTGGATCCCTAGAATCCTGAAAAGTTCCTGAAAGAGGTGGGATTCAAACTGTACGCCACGATCAGTGGTGATGGTGGTGGGAACTCCATAACGCGATATCCAGCCTGATATAAGGGCTCACGCTATGGACTCAGCCGAAATGTCTGTGAAAGGAATGGCTTTAGGCCACCATGTGAAACGGTCTATACAGGTTAGGAGATAAGTAAATCCCTGACTGACTGGCCAGGGTCCAAGCAGGTCGATGTGAACATGGCTAAACCGAGCATCTGGGGTGGTGAATGTTCCAAGGGATGCACCGATATGCTTGTGTATCTTTGACTTTTGCCACGATACACAGGAATGTGTCCAGGAAGTGATATCACGCCTCACATTTGGCGAGAAAAATCTAGCTGTAATCAGCGTCACTGAGGCTCTGCATCCGGGGTGTGCCAGATTGTGTAGAGTGTCAAAAACAACTCTACGATGAGTCAATGGAACAAATGGTCAAGGGGGACCGTTGAAGTGTCACAAATGATCTGCGTGTCCGAGGTAGGCACGGGCAGGTATGCGAATTCGCAAGTTGCAAATTCAGCTGACGACAGATTCAACGTGTCCAGACTTGGCTGGTCTAAGGCCATCTGCTGTAAGTGGATATCTGATGGTGAGAACAGGGAATTAATTGGAAGATGGGACAAAGCGTCTGCTGCAACATTCTGATCACCTGAGATATGTCAGATATCGCTGGTAAATTTCAAAACAAAATCCAAGTGGCATGTTTAGTGAAAACTGGGCATCGGGTACAGGATGTGTCAGTAAAGATGTTGTCGCCAGTTTTGTTTTCACTTCACTAAAAGCTTTAAGCTGAATTTCATTAAGTGAGATTTGCTCATTTTTCTTCTTCCTGTTAGGTAACAGGTCGGAAAGAGGAGCTAGGAGATCCGTTTGGTGTCTCTCTCGGTAAGAAAGAGATTTTTATCTTCAAACCGGATGCTGTCCGATTTCCTAAGGGAGAGAAAGGATCAATGCGCTACACCCCTGATTGGTCAGTATATGGCCAAATAACACAGTGGAGAGGCATTGACTTGTGAAAGAAAAAAGTTCATTTGTTTCTGCTACACGAGTAACGATGATCAAAGTGTAGTTTGTGTGAAAGACAACAACAACTGTAGAGCGGCCACTCCTTTTATATATCCAAACTTTCTTCGAGATTCACACATGACTGAAATGTCTATTTAACTTGAAGGAATGGGCACCCAGTTTCTTTGCTTAATGGACCACCGCCCGTGTTTGTCACAGCTACCAACATTCCTTTTTTCTCCACCGATCTACCCTTGGTAAGTCAAACCATTTAAATTTCTCACACATTCCCGAAAAAAAAGAAAAACGAAAAAAAGTTGTACAATGAAGAACTGGGACTAATGGAGCCACTTAGCAGGATCGATTTGGAGAGTCCCCTTTAAATCGATCCTGCTAAGTGGCTCCGTTAGTCTCAGTTCTTCATTGTACAACCTTATTATTAAACCTTGACCCACATTTGGATTCATGCGAGAGTTGGGAGTTGGGCAATCCATCTCATTAAATCTTCTATAAGTTAGAGAACAACTATTAATGGCACGCTGGGTATCAGATAACATGGTTAATAGACCAAAATAGTCAACCTTTCCACTTCCTATAGTTTTGTATAGACAGGATTTAACTGCCTTGATTGTCCTTTCCCAAGTACCTCCATACCAAGCTGAATAAAGTGGAATGGTACAATGTTTAAGGTGGTAAGAACCAAACTTCTCCTTGAACTCATCAGTGATCAACCCCTTATCAATTATTTTGGCTGCAGAAACATATATCCTTGCGTTGTCCAGGTAGAGGTGAAAGAGGATTCCATTCACATTTGTGAAATGAACAAAGGCCTGTAAGAATGAAGATACACTCATATTTCGGACTAGTTCCATGTGAACATTTCTGATAAACATGCAGTTAGAGTTAGGAAGGTCTGTTGGATTTGGTGTCGAGAAGGCAGTGATATTGTATCTTTTGAACTTGGCACAAGTACACACAATTTCTTTACAGTCTGTCTGGCCTGTGGTATCCAATACCCCTGTAACCTTATTTCATTTAAGGTTATTGCCAAACCCAAATGTTGGTTTCTATGATGAGTGTCCTTTATAATCAAATCTGTTAAATGGTGTCTTTTTCAGAAAGAATTGGATTCTGCACCTCATGAATGCCATATCTTTCCCCTTGAACGAATGATATTGGAGAGATCCAGGAATAGGTTCAGGTTTTTCATTAGATTTGGTTGACTCTTCCCTTCAGGATCCATCAAAAAATCTAACATTCCCTTTGAATTAATTTTATCAAATACATTTTTGCCAGGTGATTGTCCTCACTCCTCTTTAACGTTTTGTTAACTTCAAAACAAAAGTCGTTACATTAATTAATTTGTTGAAGTTGGAGAATCCTCCTACAGAGACTATAGGGGGACTTTTGTTTTTATTTCTCATAAACAAATTTATTGCAGGACGAATGCATTCCTTTTGTTCTTCCGAGAGGCAACCTATCTCGACCCTGTTCCACCGGATCTCTTCCTGCTTTATCCACGCAGGGCTTTCATACCAACAGGTCAGGTTTTCCTTAAATTTTTTAAAGGTTAGTTCTCTTCTGATGTAGTCGGCTGGGTCATCCTTAGTTGGCACATATTGGAAACTGAACTCCAACCTCATCTTCGACCTGATTGTTGCAGACATTTGTGTTATATCTTGGGCGCAAAGATGATTTTTGTGGTTATCGATTTGGCCAGTATTCAAGCCAATGCCACTTGAGCGTCTGTAAGAACATACACTTTTTCTATCAGGGAGTTCTTTAAGGCTTCCTTTATAAAAGGAAAAGATTGAAATGCCAGGAATACTGACAAAATATCCAAAGTGGGGAGAGATTTACCTTTTAAGGGTGCTACTTTTGCTTTGGCAAACACCAGTGCTGACTGTCCATCTTGTACGGCATATACTGAAAAGCCGTATGCATTTTTGGAGGCATCACAAAATAGGAACAATTTTATCAGCTTATTTGCATCTAAGACTCTCCTTAGAAATGATACAGGGCCCAATTCCGTTAAGTCCTTCGCCAGAGCTTTCCATCTTCTCTTTGACTCCATTGGATCTTCATCATCCCAATCCAACTTTTGCCTCCAAAGTTCTATAAGCATTCTGTTCCTCACGGTTACATCGCATTGGTATGAACAAACCTTCACAGTATCATGTTGGGGGCTTTACAAATACCCTAAAACCTTCTCCACATCAGAATCAAACCATGACAGAGTTCAATCTGCCGCCATCTTTTCTCATAAAACTGCACTGTTGGGGTTGCAGGATTGTATCTTAAAGTTACCTTCTTGCAGTCACTCCTTCACCGTTGTGTACAACGTAGATAGAGTATTTACATCATTTCCTGTTTTCACCAAAACGTCCACATAAAAGTTCGACCTGAGTACCTGGGAACATTCATCTGATGGAAATTTTTCTGCATGATATTTCAAAACATAATTTAATATAAAGGGACTTGCATTGAAACCGAATAAGATGGTAGAGTATCTGTAACAATGGAAGTTGCCGCTTTTCTTTAAAAAGAAACAGAGGATTGCGGTCCTTTTTCAGGTCTAGACGAATCATAAAGAATGCCTTTCTTATGTCGGCCAATAACATATTTGTTAGCCCTAAAGCGAATCAACAGTTCCAACACGTCCCCCATTAGGTTGACTCCTGGATAGGCTGCCTATTTAGAGATATAGAATTTGCCCCCTTGTACGAATAATTGAATACAGGTCTCACCTTCATGGTCGTCTGATCAGCCAGTTTGAGTACCGGTCTGTGCAGAATCCATATGCAATTTTGAAAGTCTTCTGGAGTCCCCGTTATTTCCTCTCTAATTCCTTCGTTTTCCTGTTGTCTATTGTCTAAAGACGTCCAAATATTGATCATAGAGACCTTTCTTCTCCAGGTCTTTAACCACTCTTTCTAGTATTCTAAGAGCAGCATTGTGGTTAGAAGGCGCAGACTTCACTTTGTCTTCATAACATGGCATTTGTACATGATAAAGAGCATCTTTGAATGTAATGGAATCTCTAAACTGCTTAACCTTCTCTTCATTCAAGGTGGAGAATTTATCATCACTGGGTAATTCAATAGATTCAAGTTTAAACATATTCTCCAACCCTCTCTGAACACTACTCTCTTCAAACCAATTTTTTAGAGGGTCTTGATAGGATTCCTCTGGATGAACCACGTAGTTGATTCTGGAAGATGGAAGTGGTAGAGTTTTAGTCAACACCTCTGCATAATTAATCTGTGTTCTTTTTTGGTTTTTAATCTGGTGTTTATATAGAACAGAACACCTGTTTCCAAAGGTGGATAGTCCTTTTTGTGTCTTGAATGCTGCTCCATACATGCAAGGGATTATCCTTAAAGGTTCCAGGTACTGGATTGTGTTGAGTCCTAGTAACCCATCTATAGTAACCAAATCCTCCTTAGCATTAAACTTTGCAGCCAGTCTGTGATTCTTAAAATTTCCAAGAATCTGAGTAAGTCCTTCAAGGCTGTAAGACAAGTTCAACTTGGTCACAAGAATCTGAAGAGTATGTGTTTTGCCGGGCATCAAATTCAATCCCAACAAGATTTCCTTAAAGGTTTTAGAACTCGTTCCTAAAAAAGGTCTTTACTACCATTACTTTATCCTTTGTGAAGGAGAGGCAATTTAGCTTCTTTAAAATTAAAGAGTCCAAATAAGTTCTTTTGACTACCAGTGTCTAACAGGCAGTTTACCTTCACTTTTTTTATCCCCTCTTTGCACTATTATTTCAATTATGGGAGAAAGGAAAGCATTACCGTCTTTTGTATGTAGGCAGGTATCAACCTGCATACTAGTAGCAGTTGAGCATATAGCAGTTATGCGTCCTTTACAATTGCAACTATGGCAACAAATTTTTCTTGATGTCCTTAATGGACACATATTCCCCAAGTGAGATATCTTTAGGCACCGAAAACAAAGGCTCAGCTCTCTAAACCTGGTTATCCTGGCTTCGTGAGTTGCCAGTCCTTAGAAAAATGTTTATTATTTTTGCAAAAGTCGCATCTTACCTTAGATCTCAATTCGGTATTAAAAGTTTTAAGAGACAAGGTTTCAATCATCTCCTTTGGCTTAAACTTGGGTTGGAACCTATGTCTGGCAACCAGCATTTGTTTCACTATTCTTGGTGTTTCCTTCATAAGTGTGGTAGGTATTCCCAGAGGTTAGTAAAAGTTCTCCCTTTACTTCGGGCAGGAATTTCACAAATAACACCTATGTTAATTGTCTGTATTTTTGAGATGAGGTGTTTTCATTGATTGAGATTGTCGGACTGACTTCCTCATCTTGGTTGTTATTATCACAACGTTTCGGCCGTTTTGCCCTCCAGCCTTCGTCAGGTGTCTTGTATCGAACTGGGGAACCATTTGTTAGGAGTCTCGAACCCAACCCTTTATTATTATTACGGGGGTACCGTGTTTGGACTCCAGCTAGGCTTTGGGACATAGTTGCTGATTCTCTGTTTTTCAATGTTACTTTTTCACTGCCTTCGTTCAGGATTGAACTCAGCACCTTTGGGTAACTGTAAACTTTGATACAACGTCTAGGACCACTCGGTCATATGTCACTAAGACAATTCTTAGTTGGTTTTTGTTAATGTTAAACCTATGTTGTTATTCAAGGTTTTCTCTCTCTATCAGAGGTGTCCAAATTGCATTCAGCTCTATGCTTGGTTTGCTCAGTAGGTTGTTATGTCCGAGCATGTGAGCTGTTTCTTTAAGTTTTCTCCCTTTCCAGAGGGTCTCTCTGTTTATTATTCTTACTTCATCCCATAGGGGGCGATGGTCCTCCCTCTCCATCCAGACATGGTTGGCTATACCTGATTTTTCCGTCTCCCCTTTAGTTACCGCTTTTCGGTGTTCTTCCACCCTTACTTTAAGGGGGCGGCATGTTTCACCCTTGTAAACCTTTCTGCAACTGTATGGGATGGCGTATATGCAGTTTTTGGTCATGTTCTCCTCCATGCGGGGTTTCACTCGTACCAGGTGTCGTCTGAGTGTTGACTCGCTCTTGAATACCGTCCTGATGTTGTAGGGGGCACATATTCTCTGAATCTTTTCGGAGATGCCTCGTATGTATGGTAGGCAGACCGTTGGAGGTTTTTTGGTTTCATTCTCCTCTCTTATACTATTAACACGTCTGGTGGATAGTATGCTATCGGGGTAGTTGTTATGACAGAGGGTATTCTTCAACCTGACCATTTCTTGGTGGTATGTAATGGTGTCGCTACTTATTGTCTCTGCTCGATGTTGTAAGCAGCGTGCGATTCCATGTTTGATACTGTATGGGTGATGGGAGTTGAAGTTTAGGTATTGTCCGGTGAAGGTAGGCTTGCGATATACGGATGTCTTAAACCCATGCTCTGTGCGTGATATGAGTATATCAAGGAAGGCCAGTTGGTTATCTTTTTCTTTCTCCATTGTGAACTGTATCGATGGTCTTATTGAGTTCACATGGTCTAGGAGAGCCTGGATGTCTTCCTGATGGGGCCAGAGTATGAAGGTGTCATCAACGTATCTTAGCCACATGGTGGGCTTTAAGGGAGCTGAACCTAAGGCCATGTCTTCGAAGTATCCCATGTATACGTTTGCCATCACTGTGGGAGACATGTATAAAAGGAGGTGACAGGTTAGGTCGGGTAGAGGAAGACAGACGAAGGTTGGTGGCAGTGGCTTGCAAAGAAGCATTCTTTTTTTTTAATTTATTTATTTATTTAATTTTGTTGTCCTAAACAAAGACCACTTCAAGCTATTTCGGTGATGGTTACCGGCCTAAACAACATGATAAAGCCGTTCAGTGGTGAAGGCAATGTGGTGGCTTGGTTAAAGAAAGTGGACCTAGTGGCAAAGCTCCAAAAGATAGGCGATGTTGCCAGTGATACCGTTGTTCCTGAAGGGTGACACGCTAGCCCTATATTTGGAGCTGAGCTCCCATGAACAGGAGTATGCTGAGACGATAATAGTCAGATTGATTCAGGCATTTACAGACCGGCCATTTGAGGTGTACAATAAATTGAAAGAGAAGAGGTGGACGGGAGAATCTGTCGATGTGTATGCAAATGAAGTCAAAAGATTATTGGAACTGGCAGGAATTCGGAGATAAGTAGTGAATCACATAGCAAAGATGGCATTTGTTACCGGGTTCCAGGAGAAGAGATCCAAGAGGCTGCAGCAGATCCCATGTATCAAGAATTTGGAGGTGAATGATCTGCTCCCAACTGCAAGAATATTAGTGAGCATCCAACCCTGTCGGGCTATAGGAAAGGTGGCAACAGCACAGAAGGATGAGAGCAAAAGCCACTTGAGACCATGAGGTGTTTCGAATGTGGGGCCCGCACATGTGGAGAGACTGCAGGAAGTTCTTGGAAAGGACGGTGTGCTACAGGTGTAACCAGAGTGGTCACATGACAGTTAACTGCAAGAGTCCGGGAAACAGTCAAGGGGGAGCCGAAGTAATGGCGTGAGGTTTGGACCAGCTGGATATGCAGTAACAGAGCAGGTCAACAAAGGAATCAAATAGGTTGGAGAAAAGAAATGGATATCAATCAGTGATCCAGATTTTTTGAGCGGAAGTAGATGGGAATCAGTGGACAGTGGAGTGGGCATGGAAGAATGAACCACCAACACTAACAAACCGGGTGGCATGTTATAATAAATTGCTTAAAGGAGGAGCAAGAAAGGATTTTGAATGAGGAGTGGACAGATGGATCGAGTAAGGAATACTGTTGCTGTGGATGAATGATGTTGAATTGGGCATCTTGCCATTAATAGCCGTTCTGCAACCAACAAAAGGCAAGGTCAGACCAGTACTAGATTTCCGAGAATTGAACCGACACATTGAGTGCCATACTGGGGGTAACGCTATAGATATATGCAGTGAGACCATCAGAGAATGGAGGCAAATGAATGGTGCCTCTAAGATGGTTGATCTAAAATCTGACTATTTGCAACTCCACGTTTCCAAAAAAACTCTGGAAGTACCAGTCAAATATAAAGGCAGAACATAGTACCTTACGAGAGTGGGGTTCAGGCTGAACTTGGCACCCAAGATCATGTCAACCATTCTAAGGAAGATTCTAGAAAGAATGGGGAAAGGAGATGGCACCGTGAGTTCATATATTGACATGCTCGTGAATGAAATTCTGGTGACTGTAAAGGAAGTGGTAGTTCACTGGAAGAAGTGCAGGTTGATCACCAAGGCATCGGAAGAATTAAATGGGGGAGTAACTTTGGGATTAAAGCTGAAACGAAATGCATCAAGTGGCCAGGAATTTCGAAGGGAAACGAGATCCCACAAATGAAAGAATAGCTCAACAAGGGGGAGCTTTTTTCGATATGCGGCAGACTGATTGGGCATTACCCCATTGCTGACTGGCTTAGACCAGCATGCAGCTACATCAAGAGGCATGCCGAAGATAGAGGATGAAATGATAGAGTGGGAGAAAGAACGACCGCTTGATTGAAGAGGTCCTGAAGAAGTGGAAAGGCAAGACTGTTTGGGGAATGTGGAATGTGCTGCGAACACTCGATGGAGTCATGTAGTGTGATGTGAGCAGTATTGCAACAGGGGTTGTCTTGAAAGTGGGTGGAGCAGTTGCGAAGGATGCGGCCTGACTAAGGAAGAAGGATAATCCTAGCCACATCAATGTAGCTGAATTGGATGCACTTATCAAACGAGTAAATCTGGCTTAAAATGGGGCCTATGCAACATCTGTGTGAAAACAGACTGCCACTGTGTTTGCTTGGTTGAAATCGATGATTTCACATGACAAAAGGATAGGAACGAAAGCGGCAGCAGAGATGCTAGTGAAGCGCAGGCTCTGGATGCTGGATGAGCTGATGCAGGAGTTTTCTTTGAAGCTGCATGTAATCATGGTTGCCTCTGAGAAGAACAAAGCAGATGCTCTTACAAGAGTGAGCAAAATGCCGGCTTGTGCCAACAAAAGAGCATATTGCTGCAGTGACTCTGCCAACGGGAGGTTGGGCGAAAGAGAGAGAGACATCAAGTGATCTGGATAGCTCTGGGGTGCGAGAGTTGTACAATCTGCACCATATAGGGGTAGAGAGGACATTGTACCTGATGAGAAAAGTTGACTGAGTGTCCCAAAGGAACAAGTGAAGCAAATGGTCAGGACTTGTGACAAGTGTCAGTAAACTGACTCTGCTCCAAGAGCACACGAAGCTGGAGAACTAGGTGTGACTGGGACATGGGAAAGACTCGCAGTTGATGTCACCCATTACAGAGGTGGGCTTTACATGACAATGATCGACTTTTTCCCTGGGCGCTTTGCCCTATGGAAAATGCTAGAGTGAAACGGGCAGTGAAATAGCAGCAACCCTTGACGTGGTGTTTTTGGAACATGGTCCAGTGGAAGAGCTTCTAACCGACATTAGATCAGCAACAGTTGCGGAAATTTAATGTCCATCAATTCTTTAGAACTGCCTATAGACCCAGTGGCAACGGGATTGTGAAAAGAATCAATCGGACAATAAAGGCAGAGAGAGTACTGGTACAATATGTCGACTGGAACATGGAACAGGGCAAGAGCTAGGGACAATTCCACACCTGTAAATATTCAAGTACTCCTAGAGACATCCTAGAGTTGAGCCAGCAAGCAGGGAGACAGAGACAACAGGAACCATGAAACTCGGTGATGAGGTATGGGTTAAGCCCTCAGGGGGAAAATGTACAACACAGTGGAGCAGAAGACATGTAACCGGGAATAATACTAGCAACAACATTGCGATAGACGGAGTATTGAGACATATTTTTGATATTAAGCCAGTGGAAAATGAAACGGTGGAAAGCGATGTGAAGTGAGAGGATGGCAAGTCACCTCAGAGACGAAACAGGGAAAGATGACCGCTACAGTGAATGAGAAATTACGAAATGTGATCTTGAAATCAGGAAAGTTAGCAGAAGGAAAAGAAAAAAAGAAAGGGAAAAGATCAAATGAACAGAAGTCTTATCGCGTGTGTGTCGGGTGAGGTTGGGCGAAAAAGAGAGAGAAATCAAGATGGCGCCCATAGTTTTTAAGGTGTGTTCTGGTGAAAGTCACGCAAAATCACACGGGAGACATGTATAAAAGGAGTTGGCAGGTTAAGTCGGGGAAAGCTAGAGAGATGAAGCTGATCTTGAATCTGGTGACTTTTTGCTTGCAAAGACAAATTCTTTTTTTTTATTTATTTCTTTAATTTTGTTGTCCTAAACCAAGAACACTTCATATTGTATAAAATTATGATGAGAAAATTTAATTTAAAAAATGTGTGCAATATATCTGTTTATGGTTTAATTACTTATTATCACTTTAAAAAAAATTATATCTTCCCTTTTTATATTTTACTTCGTTTCCGGAGCTAACAATTGATTCTATTACAATTTCAATTCATATCCGAGGGCTCTTTTAAGAATAGACATTGTTCCCTTTATGACTGCTATTTGTATTTTGTTACAGCTTGCTATTCCAGAGAGTGCTTCTAAGTATTTCTGAAGATTTTTTTTTATTAAACAAATTGCTCCTATCACAACTGGTATAATGCTTATTTCTTTCAGAGACCATGTGGTTTTAGATCATTTTTTAGGTCCTGATATTTTGTTATTTTTTCCCATTCGGCTCTATTAAGGCCAAAATCATTTGGGACTGTGACATCGATAATGAGCGCAGTTCTTTCAGGCTTGTTCCATGTTACAATATCTGGTTTGATGGGCTTGTCTTTTATGTATCTGCCCGCCTGTATGTCTTTGTCATAGAACACGGTTACTTTTCCGTTTGATGCTATTGGTGGTGGTTCATGTTTCCAAATGTTCGTTGCTCTGTCAAGCTGCATCTCTCCACAGATCTTCCAATGGAGGTACTTACATACTTTGTTGTGGCGGGCAGTGTAAAGGCCATCTGCCAATAAGATTGGGCATGCAGACATTAGGTGGCTTGGGCTCTCAATTGCTGAGTGGCAAAACCGGCATTGGCCATTTGCTTTTAGGCCAGCCATTTTTTTAATCCATTTGTGAGTAAGCCTTGATCTTGACTGGCTACAATAAGTCTTTCCTCATCAAATGGACGTCTCCCGCTCTTGAGCCATTGGAGTGAAGCATCTTTGTCTCTATATTCCTGTTTAAGCTCCTCCAGGAACTTTCCTGCTCCTTTATGTTGTTTCCATCCTTGCTTTCTCGTGTTTATCTCAATTTCCATGTATTTCTTTCTCTTTTTTCTTGCAATCTGTGTTGCTGGTTCATAATATACCTCGGCAGTATTTTCTAGTATGACACCCCCAAAAGTTTTCAGCAAGCTTTGTGACTGAGGTTTGTTGGGGTGGGCGTTCATGGTGGTCCCTCACTATTTTTATTGTCATACGTCTTGAGCTTTTAATATACTGCCCCATGCTTACTATGGTGGCTCGATATGCATGGTTTATTCCAGTGAGACCGACGCCACCCTCTTTTCGTAGTAGGTATATCCTGTCCATACATTGGTTTCAGTATATTATTTTATGTAAGGTTAGGAGTTTCCTGGTCTTTGTGTCTAGCTTATTATATTGCATTGAGGCCAGTCAAGAATACCAAACCCATATGTGATGACAGGGATTGCAAGTTGATTTATGGAAGTTATTTTGTTTTGGGGGCTTAATTCGGATTTGAGGATCTTTTTAAGGCGTGATGTGTATTCTTGTTCTACCTAATATCTCATTTTTTCATGCTCCACAGTTACATTTTCCTCTATACCGAAGTACTTATATGTGACATCCTCTCCTAGATCTTCAATAAAGCCATCATTGAACAAAATATTTTCGGATGTCGTCTTTTTTCCTTTTTTTTATTTTGCATTTGGCACATTTGTCAAATCTAAACTCCATGCAGACATCCTCTGTGAAAGTCTTTACATTTTCTATCGGAGAGACAAGCTGTTTTTCTGTCTCTGCATAGAGTTTGAGATCATCCATTAAAAGTAGATGATTTACTCTTTTACTTTTTTCCTTCCTCTACTAAGATTGTACCCAGCATCACATTTTTTGAGGAGCTTGCTGAGTGGGTCAATAGAAAGACAGAAGAGCAATGGTGATAGGCTATCACTTTTAAATATACCTCTCCGGACACTGAGATTTGAAGTCTGTATTGTTCCTTCCATCTGGTGTAGAGCAACTGATGTTTGCCACATGGTCATTTGTTTTTTAAGAAATATCCTTATGCTCTCATGGGCATTATACATCTCCAAACATCGCAGTATCCAGGAGTGAGGCACACTATCGAATGCCTTTTTATAGTCTATCCAAGCCATTGGCAAGTTTTTTTTTTACGTTTTTTGCAGTCCTCAACGATGGTTTTGTTGAGGTCCTTTGTAGCAAGTTTATTCCTGGTACATCCTTTTTGTCCATTCATGAGATACTTGCAATCAGTCAGGTGTTGGTAGATTGCAGATGCAATTATTTCTGTGAGCAACTTGTATGTGGTTGAGAGGTAGCAGATAGGCCTGTATTTATTGGGCAAGTGAGTCTCTTGGCTCTTGGGTATCAGAGTCGTTTTGACAAAAGTTAACCACTCTGGTGAATGTTCCTCGTCACTGTCAACATGAGTAAATGCCTGTGCATAATGCTCATGAAGTGCCGTGAGTTTTTTTAAGTCAGAAATTTGGAATTTTCTCAATTCCTGGGCTTTTAAAGTTGCTAAAGTGAGTGTTTGTTTTTGTACAACATCTTTTGCGATTTTCAATGGTGGCATATCTTATTTGCCCTTGACAGCCTCTTTAATTATATTTATCCACTCCCTCTCTTGGTGTTATTTGGGATCCTCATAGAGTGGCTTCCAGAATGACTCCATTTCTTCCTGTGACAGTGGCGACTTTACCTTGATTTCCTGTTTAATTAGGTTTCTGTACACCATCCTTGGGTTCTTGTCAAACAACCTATTCAATGACTTGGACTCCATTTTCTTTGATTTATTTGTAATTTGTGATGTTCCCTTTTCTGTTTTATTTTACTTCAGTTGAAGTTCTCAGAAATCAAGGGGCCCACAACCTGGGGCTAACACTTTGAAGTCTATATGAGATACATAGATATTCGAATGTTTCATTTAAGTTCTTTATTTCTCAAACACTGAGTTAATAAAGAAGTTGAGAACATAATTTTCCTCTCCCCAATTAACCATTTTCATATATTATATTATATCTTTTATTTTGCTCTCTTGGTCTTACTGAATTCCAGGACAAGAATTTACCTAGTCTGGTGGAGTATCCAGTTTCGTGCTGTTACTTGAGGTAACATCACTTGGAGAAGGTGTGTGTTCTCATATGGCTCACTAAATGTGATTTTTGAGAAAAAGAATATTCACAAACTTCACAAGAATGTGGTTTTTCACCAGTGTGAGTTCTCATATGGGTCAATAAATATGATTTTACAGAACAAGAATATCCACACAATTCACAGGAATATGGCTTTTCCCCAGTGTGAGTTCGCATATGGGTCACTAAATTTGATTTTACTGAACAAGAATATTCACAAACTTCACAAGAATGTGGCTTTTCTCCAGTGTGAATTCTAATATGTCTCACTAATGATGATTTTTCTGAACAAGTATATCCACACACTTCACAAGAATGTGGCTTTTCCCGAGTGTGAGTTCTCATATGACTCACTAAATGGGATTTTTGAGAACAAGAATATCCACAAACTTCACAAGAATGCGGCTTTTCCCCAGTGTGAGTACTCATATGGGTCACTAAAGATGATTTTACAGAACAAGAATATCCACACAATTCACAGGAATATGGCTTTTCCCCAGTGTGAGTTCTCATATGGACCACTAAATGTGATTTTTTAGAACAAGAATATTCACAAACTCCACAAGAATGTGGCATTTTCCCAGCGTGAATTCTCATATGTCTCACTAGGGATGATTTTTCTGACCAAGAATAACCACACACTTCACAGGAATGTGGCTTTTCCCCAGTGTGAGTTCTCATATGTCTCACTAAATTTGATTTTTCAGAACAAGAATGTCCACAAACTTCACAAGAATGTGGCTTTTCCCCAGTGTGAGTTCGCATATGGCTCACTAAATGAGATTTTTTAGAGCAAGAATATTCACAAACTCCACAAGAATGTGGCATTTCTCAAGTGTGAATTTTCTTATGTCTCACTAACGATGATTTTTCTGAACAAGAATATTCACACACTTCACAAGAATGTTGTTTTTCCCCAGTGTGAATTCTCATATGTCTTACGAAATCTGATTTTCCTCTTCAAGAATGCCCACACACGTCACAAGAATGTGGCTTTTCCCTGGGTTCATTCTCATATGGCTCACTAAATGAACAGGAATATCCACACACTTCACACGAATGTGGTATTTCTTTTTTATTTTACTTCAGTCGTTTAGTTCAAGGGAAACGTATCCTCATGCCAGGTTATTCTGGCAAACCCCTGTAAAGAGGATAGTGTCTAGTAGGCATTTGTGAATTCACAGATATCTGATTTTTCTAACAAAAATATTTACATGCTTCACATGTTTATTCTTGACAGCAGGAATATATCCTCACATTCACAAGGATTTGTTTTTTTCTCTTTTTTTAATTATTTTACTTGATAAATTTTTAAGAGATCAATGGGCTCCCTGCTGGATCTAACACTTGATTTCATTATGGTTTGGATTTATATCCCAGGGCTATTTTTAGAAAAGATGTTGTTTGCGTTATGGCTTCAATCTGTATTTATTAACAGCTTGATTCTAAAGATCAGTTGTTTAATCTGATTACAAGAATGTGTGTATATATATGCATTACTCAATCATATTTGGCAAAACAATTTATTTGGTTTATTTCAATTTTCTTATCAGTTTTTCAAGTTAAAATAAATCTACTAGATGATAAACAGTTATACTCAATCAGGATACATAGATATTCAAATGTTTCATTTAAGTTCTTTATTTCTTCTCGACGCCTAGGCACACCAGGACTTTGTACATTTTTTTCCCCCTTTAAAACAGTCGACCTCGACGAGGTTCCCCCTCGACATTTCTGGTCGGCAATTTTCCGATTTTACACCTACCGCCACCGGGGGGTTGCAGTAGGTGTCGAAAAGTGCCTTCTCGACCACTAGTGACACCACTACTTTATCGACCTCTGGAGGCCCGTCAACCAACCCGGGAGCCGTGGAGTCGAATCCGGGGGGCTTGGGGCGTCGCCGCTGGTCCACTGGACGCCTTCTGCAACCTGTGGTCTCGCTAGGGGCCGCCAAGAGCCTCGCCGACCTGACCGGTGTCGGTAGGCGTCTGGAAGGTTTTTATTTTTAATGTGTTAATTTTTTACAAGACTTTTCTTAGTTTTTTTTTTAATAGTCTTCGGTACTGTAGAAAATGTTGTCAACATTAACCACATACTTGATAAAAATTGATATTACCTTTAAGATGTGTTATGTTTTCATAACTGTTTAAAAATTCGTTCAATGGTAGTGCCCAATATAATAAATCTTCCAACAGATGTCGCTGTAGTCGTTGCAATAAAGTAAAAACTGTTCATAGGATAATGTTTAAAGAAAATGATACTCCATTAATATTGAATAGTATGGTTCAATCAGGAACATCTACAAAAAAAATGAAATTAAATATTTTTAGTATTTGCATACTCATATTAGTATTTTTTTGTCTTTTGTTGTTAATATTGAATTTGACACACTAAAAAAAGACATATTACAAAAATGGCCAGACATTTTCTGACTTGAAAAATAAATTCTAAAGATGTCAAGCGTTTTTTATGAGTTAGGTCATATTGAGAAGAGAAACTGGTAATACGCCTTGTTTGAGATGAAAAAGAATAAAAGAAACGTGTTCAATGTTTTATCTTCTAAATATCTGTTCACTCCTTGTTTATATGAATGTAAAAATATTTTATTCTCAGCCATCATGACTTATTAGCGTATTGAATATTTCACCTTTAAATATTAGTGAGACTACATACTTAAATGACTATAAACAGACAAGTCATAGGAGGCATGTTTTACTTCGACGTATTTAATCTAACATATTTTAATGTTTTTGGTCCCAACAACCTAAGGCGATTAGCAATAAACAAAGAGAGAAGGCAACACCTAGGATGGTGGACCTCCTAGAAGTGCACAGAACTTTACTCCCACCATAAAATGAACAGAGACCGGATCATTACAAGAATGGTATAATCTCTATGGATTTGGGAGGCCTGAAATATCGAATTTGTTTGGATATCAAGTTTAAATTATATTTATCAATGCTTAAAGCTTGTTGGGATTTCTTTTGTAAATTTCTCTCGTGTGTGTCTAATCCAGTAAAAAAATATATGTGTAAACATTAAAACCAGGGTATGATGTTTACTTTTTCAGACTGACGATTTTATTATTATTTGAATTAGACAAACATAACATCGCAAATAAGAACAACATTGCAATCAAAGGGACATTACTCTCAAGAGAGTTACCTGCCCTTAGACGATATTGTGTTCTCTGCTAGTTTTATCTTCTGTTCACTCCTTGTTCATATGAACGTAAGCATATTTTATTCTCATGTGTTTAATTTATAAGTGTATTGAATATTTGAACTTTAAATATTACTGTAAGATAGGGTGACTCTGATCACCCGGGGTGACTTTGAGCCATTAAAATAAAATAAAATAAAAATGTGTAAATAACTCTACAGCAAATATTTGCTACTGCACCACAATGCATCTGTAAAATATGAAATCGCATAGAACCTGGAAATTATATTTAAAATTCAGAGATCATATATTACTTACTCATTATTATTTTAATTTATTATTTTAAAGGATCAAAGTCATCCAGGGTGACCAGTGTCACCACAGTTTACGGTAATGAGACTAAATATGTAAATGGCTATAAACAGACAAGTCATTGGAGGATGTGATTTGTTTTGGATGAAGAAACGTTGATATCATAAAATATATTTGTTTACCATTACTTTGTTTGAACATAAACACTATTTCCATCCATAGGAATATGCGTTTAACTTATAAGTGTTATTATGTTTTATCTTTAAATGTTAGCAGAGGAAAATGTTTAATTACTATAAATAGATGATAAACATTTAATCTAACCATATTATTTATGTTTTAATCACCTTATGACAATACAACTAATGCATGAAGATTGGTGCTGGTATTTTCTTTGAATTTTCTGTTTTTACCTTCAATTCAGCTTAACGTTAAATTATTTGTAACCGCAGGCATTTACATTATTAGAATTTTAATGTTTTTTATTTAATGATTTCGTTCCTATTATTAAGAATAGAATTTTCATATATTTCTTAGTGAATTGCAAATAGGTAATTCCTTTAATAAAGAGATCATTGCGGTTTAGAATTCACATCAAGCGAGTGAATTAATTTAAAAGTCAGCTTGTTTATATGGAAGTCGTTAGAAACTATGAAGTCACTTGATTAAATAAATTTATTAAAATAACAAAAATGATCAACACAATGACAAACTATACTAGCAAGATAATAGTAAGTAAAACAATAGAAATAAATAATAATAATTAACAAAAAAATAATGTTAAATAATAATAATTAAAAAAAAATGTTAAATAATAATAATTAAAAAAAATATTGAATAATAATTAATAAAAATAATGTTATTTAAATAATAAAGAAGGAAGACAACTGAAATTTTTCAATTAATTTTTATGTAGAAATACGATTTGTGAAAAGAAAGTACTAGAATATGATAGTATATTATAACGAGGTTTCTGAACAGCAAAATGATGAAGAAAGAAGATCAACAAGTCTACTCACAGTTGACACCTGGTATATATATATATATATATATATATATATGATTAGTTTTTTTTGGAAAAAGAATTCCAGCAGAGTGCTCAATTAAAAGGAAAATCCAAATTTTAAGAGCGTACTTATATTTTGTGTACAGAAAGTTGTTAGTTGAGACAGGTCATTGGTACCGTCGGTTTCAAGCCCGATAATAAGGCCCGTTTAAGGTATCCTTATCAAGCTCTCTTCAGGAGACGAATATTGGCTGAAGAGAGCTTGATAAGGATACCTTAAATGGGCCTTATTATCGGGCTTGAAACCGACGGTACCAATGACCTGTCTCAACTAACAACTTTCTGTACACAATATATATATATATATATATATATATATTAAATTTTTATACCTTACTTTGTAAAATGTATAAAAGTGCACTTTGAAGATAAATAAATTTCAAATTGAATCTTGTACCTTTATTTTTAAAGCCTATAGTAAAAACATTTTGTTTAACAATTTTCATGCCTTGGATGAAATGCTTTTCTAACTTGTATCTTTTTAAGATTATATTTTATTTAATTTATTAATTTGGATTTTAAAAAAATGAATGTGGTTTTGCATGTATTTATAAAAACTCTCCTACTCTCTATTTCAGTTTGCATTTTTCCTCACACCAAAAGTCATTTTTGCAACCCCCGTCTTTGTATTATTACAGGTCTGAATATTATCTGTTTCAGTTTGTATTTCTCCTCACACCACAACTCTTTTTTGAAACCTCCTCTTTGTCATACATGTCTGAATAATGAGAAAATCTGAATTTTTTTAATAAAAACTTTGAAAT
>NC_136500.1:122343201-122375701 GCF_053919585.1 Euprymna scolopes | reverse complement strand
AAAGGAAGGGTGGTAAAGAAATAGCTTCGAATTTGGGGGTATCAAAACCAAAACAAAATATAGTGAAAGTAAAAATAAAATAGATAAACCCCATAATTTATTATACCATACCTGTTCACACTGAAATACTTATCACAATATTCTGTGGATCTATATTAAAAAACCTTGTTAAACTTTGTGACACATTTCCATTCTATGGAGGTCAGGCGCGAATGACCACCCCATTTTATTATACCATATTTCTTCAAACTGAAATATCAAAGTATACTTACGCAGATAGATATGAAAAGTCTTTATTAAAGGTTGTGCCTATTTCCATTCTATGGAGGCCAGGCGCGAATGCAGACCCCACAATTTTATTATACCATCCCTATTTAAGTTAAACATACTTATCAAAGTATTATTATGTACATCTATATCAAAAACACTTATAAACGGTTTTTTTTAATTTTTAGTTTTTTATTTCCATACTTTGTGGACCAGGCGCGAACGCAGACCCACAATTTTAATGAACCACCATTCTGCCAGATCAAACATACCCATTCCTGTTTCTCGATACATCTTCTATCATTATATGCAATCAGTTTTTTAAAATAGTCAACCATATAGGAGCCTATTCGTGACCACACACACACACACACACACACACAGACATTCAGCTTTATATTATAGATTTACATTCAACCCAAATAAGGCACATTGAAATGTACGGAAATACTATGTGCATGGGGGACCTATTAACAGGGGCATTCTGAGTGAGTTATAAAGCGATATCTTTGTTTACATCACATTTAAATTTTTGCCTGTTCATGCAGCCGAGGAAACAGGGAGCAGAGGTATAATTCGGTCTAAGGAACTAGTTTGCCTCAAATTCGAATTAAGACAGGAAAATATCGAACTGGAAATAAAAATATGAAACGAAATGAAACATTTTGTGTTGTTTTGTAGCACTTATTTGCAATTATTTTATGCCAGGACGTGGGAGGTTTGAAATTTACACAATGCAACCAAAATATTATTATAACACAAAAATCTTTTCTTTTTTTTTTGTTAAGAAATAAGCGGTGAAAGATGAAGATACTGACAAAAATACATAAAATAATTAAAAAAAATGGAATCCAGCAAACAAAAAATTAAAATAAAAAAAAGTGGCGATTTAAAAAAAAAGTTTTCTTTAATTTTCTTAGAGAATGATTCTATATTTTTATTCATGAATTAACTTCCGCTTATCAACACAACTTTGAGACAAACTATTTTACATCTTGGAGCCGGGTAAAAACTCAGTCAACTTTACCAAAAACACAAAAAAATTGATAGAAAATAATGCGGTAATAAAAATTATGAAAGTGAGAAAACAAAAACAGTTAAAAATTTTCAAGGTTTTGATTTTAGAACGCATGCATTATTTAATCAGGAAGAAATTGACTTCAACCATGCGTAAACATGGAATTTATTGCACCGTTTATTTACAGAAGTATGAAGAAACAATGTTGGGGTGTATGTGAAAAAGTGGAGATAAAAGCTTTCTTTTTTAACTTCAAGAGTTTTAAAAACATTGTTTATTTTTCATTCTTTGTTTACAATTGACGATCACGTGGTCATAGAACTGCATTATTTAAATTATTTTTTTGTTCTGTTTTAAAAAAAAATCACCTTCCCTCATAAATAATAACGTTATTATTTAGAAAACCATTCTAACATGAGAAAGGGATCCTTGTAACTAATTTGTACTTTCACTTAACAATTATAAAGGAGCATTTTGTTCAAAAAACAAATATAGAACAAACTTATATTACCAAAGGCAACATAAGTAACTCGTCTACCTACTTGGATAAGCTTTTTTGTGTTTTAACTGATGGTGACGCGTTTATTTACTTTAAAAAATGGTAGCGAGCCTTACATTAGAAGAAGAAGAAGAAGAAGAAGAAAAATGGCTGATAAAAAAGCAGGCTTCTTTTTTAACTTCAAGAAAATATTGGTTTGTTTATAATTGTTTTTTTCATTTTTTTGTTTACAATTGACGATCATGTGGCCATAGAACTACATTGTTAAATTATTTTTTGTTGTTTTCAATTAAAAAAACACCTCCCCTTGATTAATAAAAACGTTATTATTTAGAAAGCTATTCTAAACACAAGAGGACACTTGCTAACTAATTTGTACTTTCACCAAACAATTTAATAAATAAAAAGGAATATTTTGTAGTATGACAAAAAAAAAAAAACCAAAATGTTGTCAAAAAACTAATATAAAACGTAACATAAATTGAAATGGATGGGTCTCGTCTAGGGGAGGCCCCAGGTTTTGATAAGCTCCTGTGTTTGACCTTTATCCCTGATCTTAAATGGAACACATACATCAAGTCTGTGGCCAAGGTCGCTAGGAAAATGGTGGGATCCTTCTACCGCTCCAGAAGATATCTCACTAATGATGCAATTCTCTATCTATATAAGAGCCAAGTACGTCCAAAGATGGAGTACTGCTGCCACATCTAGGCGGGAGCTGCTAAAAAACAACCTATCCTGCCTTGACAGAGTACAAAATAGACTTTGTGGCTTGGTGGGGGATGCTTTTTTTCTCTACCGTGCAACCTCTTTCCCACAGAAGAGACATAGCGAGCCTGTCGTTGTTCTATCGTTATTTCCATGGCAAGTGCTCATCTGAGCTCTATTCTCTGGTCCCCCCTCGCCAATCTTTTTCAAAAAACACCCGACTAGCTGAAACCACCGTCAATAATTTTCCCCACTCCCTATCTGTGTCTAAATCAAAATGTAGATTCCATGAACAAAGCTTCTTTCTTAGAACTGCACTCCTGTGGAACTCTGTTCCACTTGCCTGTTTCCCTCCCGACTTAAACCTGGATGTCTTCAAGTCCAACACAAACAAATTCCTAATGAACCGCCCCCTTAAGTAATCACACTTTATCAATTCTCCAATACTATTACTACACTATCCCTTTGGTTACTGTACACACAATAACCCTTATCCCCGAGTGGCCATTGGGACTTGATAAGTAGTGAACTCCATGTAAAAAAAAAGTAACGCGCCTACCAACTTGGATAAGCTTTTTGTGTTTTAACTTATTTAGAAGCGTTTATTTACTTTGAAAAAATTGTAGCTAATCTTACGGTAGGTGTATCAGAATTTTTTGGGAATTTTTGACACCCCTTACACAAAATTTAAAAAAAGCTCGTAATTTCTCTGCTTAAAGTGGGTTGTTTATTTTCCTTATGGAATATACTGCCAAAATAAACTATTAAAGTTGTTTGAAAAAATAATAGAAATATTATTTTTAATTTAAAAAAAAAACTGTTTAGTAAATGTCGATGTGCCTTCATGCAGCCATTTTTTTACGTAATGAAATCAATTGAATTTTACGAGTTAAATATTTTTCAATTTTTAAACTTAAAAAATCTATCAAAATATTTCTATTGGTTCAAATTTTATGATATTTTCAAGGTCAATGTGAAATGTTATGCTTTTTCCAATAAACTGAATATAATATTTTAGACAAACGTTTTTTTTTAAATTCACCCCCCCCGATTTTGAAATATCTATTAAAATTTAAATAATTAATTTACACACCAAAGTTTTATATATCACAAATTTAAGATAAAAGAGCAATAAATAAAATATTCTAATTTAAAACAAAACAGGTGTTTTTGGAAATTTACCTGTAAAGTCCAAAGTGTAAAACCTTTTTTTTTTAAACCATGTTGATTTATTTTTAAGTGGAAGCTTATGTTCTGCTTACATTGTCAAGTAAATATTGGACGCTGATGACAATTTTTCTATTTCATTCAATGTTTTCTTCTTGTAGATATTAAAAAAATCACTCGATAAAGTAGAATCAAAATATATTAAATCAAAAATTCATGTATTAATTTGAGAAAAGAAAAAAAAGAAAAAATCATTGACTGTTTTTTTAAGACAAAAACTTATAAGTAAAATGTGACTAGTTTTTCACCTGTGAGGACACATATTTCTTCATGCACAAGACTAGATGGCTTATGCGAACATGTGGTTTTTATGCTATTCTGTTCATCCGTATTTCAAACCAATAAGAAACACTACTTATGGCGTTTCACTAACACGTAACAATGCTTAGGTAATGGCGGCTTTTTCAAATAATTGTTTAAAAAAATTCTTTTATTTAAAAAATACATGGAATTTAAAATATAAATATGGGTAAATTCTTAACAATAAAGAATGATAGTATCCAGTGAATAGTATTTTTTATAGGTAAGTGATTTTTTTTTAATTTATATATACATATATTTATCTAAGCAAGTTAATATTTGTTGATTTTCTTTAAATCTTTTTTTAAAGAAAACCGATTTTCAAAAACAAATATTGCATAATTTGCTATTACACCTGTTATTCTTTTAAAATTTGCTCTTTGCTCCTTTAATTGAAAAAAAAATTAGGGTTTGACTTACATTTTTCAAGTAGTTATAAGCTTGGAAAGATAAGAAGTCGAATTATTCAATTAAAAAAATTTTTTAATGTTTTTTTCTGACACACCTAATTTTTCGATAGAAGAATAAAACTAGCTGATATATATATTAAAAAAAGTCATCTGGGAAGTCTAGATAATTGCTCCAAAATCGATAAACACACACACACACACACACACACACACACACACACAAATAAACACCCATTAAATGTCACGGTGACACTTTTTGCAATGTTTTGTTATACCCAACGAATTTTCACTGTATTTTTTGTTTATTAAATTGTTAAGTGAAAGAACAGAATAGTTAACACATGGGATCTAATCCCAATCCAAAAAACGTAACAAAACAAAACGCATATGCGCCCCCCCTACTCCATAAATATTGGAAACTACGAACGATTGCATGTTTCATCAAATGTTAACTGATCTTAAAATGCTTGCTCATTTTTAGGCACCGCCAAAAATGGCCGCAAAATCAAGTTGTTGTTGTTTTTTAAAACTAAATTACATTTATTAAAATCCATTATTTCTGAGTAACTTTTTTTTTCCAGAAAGATAAAACCCTGAATTTTATCATATAGAAAACAGAATAATGTAAAACTTTTTCTACTATTTTTAATTCAATTTTAAATGTTAAATTTTCCCCAAAAGTTAACAATTGACATTTTTTGTCTTACACAAAAAATGTACTTAAATATTTAAAAAAAAAGGGTTTTTGAAATAATTTATTTATTTATTTATTGTCTAACTAAGATTTAAGATGATTTTCTAAGAGAATATGCAAAAATATTATAAGTACCTGAATTTCAAATAATTCCACTTATTCATATAGGTAACCAGATATTTCGCGTCGACGTAGAGTTCAGATCGACTCTGTTTACGTTTTCTTTTGATAAGAAGAAAACTATGGAAGACCAAACAGGCCAAAAAAACTTATTTTTCAGTGACGAAAATTTCAATGTATTATTAAGCTGAGGCTGGCCAGTACCAGATGGGTGACCATTTGTATGAGTTTGGTTTTTAATGTGTATGTGTTGGGGGCCAGGCTCCCCAAAATGGGGAGGGGCAATTTAAAGCAGAATAAAAAAAAATTATTTCAGCGCGTTTGGTCCACCGTAGTCGAAAGGCGGCAAACGTTTTCAAACGAGATCGAAAAAAATGATGCTATTTTCAACACAAAGGGCACAATATTTATCGAATTTTTTTTTTGTATCGATTATTCAAAGCATGCTCTGTTTAATAATGGTCATGCATTATTCGGCTCGCTAAAAAAAAATTGTTAATTTATTTATCAAAAATTTTAAAATGGCTTTTTTCGTATAAATATTAAAAAAATTTTTTTTTTGTTTTGCTTAACTTAAATTAATTATTTTACTTAACATATTCACCGAATTTCACACTTCAAAACTCAAAAGCGGGATAATTAAACACAATCGAAGTTCTGATATTCAGACGTCAAAATAAGGTATGCAAACAATTCTTTTTTTTTTTTTAATCTATAATTCTGTCCCTTACAACAACACAATGTTTTGTTCAGTTTCAGATGATTATTTTAAGCATATTTGTTCCCACTTCAAAACAAGGGGGGGTTGTAAGAAAAAAAAATATATGTATATAAATATCGTTTATGAAAAATAAGTACACTGTTATAAAGTTCATTCTTCTCCTAATAATCGCTGAAAATTTCGTATTGATCGGATAATTACCTGATTTTTGGTAGATTTTTAAAAAGACGGTCCGTCAAAAAGTACTGACCTGCCCCCTCCCCCAGTTTTGGCGGTGCCTACTCATTTTACATTAAATTTATATAGCAAAGTGACCCCCACCACTCTAAATTTTAACTACTTATTAATATTTATTAAATTATGGATATTTTTAAAGGCTGTGGAACATATTAGCCCAAAATAAAGTTACGTTTATTTTTTCGGGGAGGGGGGATGTAAACTACGCTGCGTTAGATTGTAAAGGTTTACAAATATGTCTTTCTACATTAATTTTACATGTTAATTTGTGATGGCCAATAAATGGGTGCTCATTTTATATAAACTTTATAAAAGAATGTGATCCCTATTCTAAAATCTTAAATATTGGCTTAAACAAAAAAAAAACGAAATTTTACAGCGACATAATAGGCAAGTGTATATAGAAAAGAGTGTTTTTTTGTTGTTTTTTTAATGTTAAAACAATTAAAAACCGAAAAAGCAGCTTTTTGTGCTCAGTTGTTTAACAATTCGACCAACTTCAAATAAAATTGTCTTTATAGTGAACATTATTTTCTTAGAAATCACATAAGCTTTACAAAAAATAAGCACATTTTTGACAAAAAAATCTAAATCTCAGATGAATAATATAATTTAAAGAGATTTTGGTACTAGTGCAGAGAGTAATCCGGACGTAAATAATAACGCTATTATATAAAAAAAGCCATTCTTAACATGGGGAGGGAGGGTGTTTTGTACCTATTCTATACTTCAACCTTACAATTGAATTAAAAAAAAATATCATAAAACTTTAATTAAACTTGGAAATACGATTTTAAAAAATAACGCGGATCACTCTCTGCACTAGCACCGAGATTTTTTTTTTTTTTTCATCGGAGATTTATACTTTTTGATTCACGTTTTTATAAAGCATGGCGAAATCAATATTTCCGTTGGACTGCAATAAAAATAAAGTTATTTTAAAATTATTTTCAGTTATAGAAAAGATTCATTTAAGTGTAAAATGAGAGAAAAAAAAAACAACAAAAAAACTCACCTTTCATTCCAGGAATTCAATACGAAAAAAAAAAAAAAATGATGAATTCGTTATTTTTTCTTTTATGTTCAAAACTGAAAATTTGTTTTGTTTGTTAGGATTTCTTTAGTAAATTGATACAACTTTTGTTTTGTGTGTCCAATTCATTAAGAAATAAAATATATGAAAATATAAAAGAATCAAAATTAAGATATGAAAAACACGATTTAAACGTTAAATTTTTCCCCACGAAAATCAACTGCTAAAAAACAATGAATTTAGGTCATACTACGGTGTAATCATTATTTTGTTCCTTGAGTAAAAATATCCGTTCATTAGTTAAGTGTGCTGACTTGTTTCCCTATCAAGTTTAGGTTATATTTGTTAATGTTTAAAACTTGTTTTTTTTTTCTCTTTTTTGTATATCCAATTCATTAAAAAAATATACTTTTTTTAACAAAGAAAATCAAATACTGAAACAAATAAACGTTTTTGTAAGCAAATGATATTTCTCTATTTTGTGTCCAATTCATTAAAAACTAAAATATATGTAAATACAAAAACAGGTTTATTTTTTTTTTATTTCATTATTATTTTGATTAGTTGAACTACTGTTAACATCCAAGACAGGCACAGTAGTCCGAATAATAGTATAAAAAATTTCACATGTACAACTCAAATAAGTGGATTCCAAAGTAATTTTTTAAATTACATTTTCACCCCAAACCAGGCACAGTCCACAGTGCCACTTTGATGTAGAGGGCTACTATCAGATACAGAAGTTGCAGGGATACTATGTAGGGAGTTGAGCAGCAAGATGACTGTTCACATTAGACTTGAACTTCTGCATGTCAGTACAGTTGGGGAAGTGAAGCGAGGTGCTCGCTGGGCAAAACAACAAACAGCTCACTTAAAATTAATTTTTCAAAAACATTAATAAGAAAACAAATATTTAGAAAAATTAATTAAAAACAAATAATTAGACTTGGCTTGTTATAAGCAGTGTAAATTTATTTGCCCTGGTGTATCACACTCGTGTTTATTTTGAGTCCGAAAAAAAAAAGAAGAAATGCTTCCTGACTGGTCAAATGTTTTTGACGTTAAGTTGGAAAGAAACGATAAATTAATTTTCTTTAGAAAAGCCGTTCGGGTAAGGAGCGGAGTGAATAGATAAGAAGAATGTTTTTCTTTTTTTTTGTGTGGTTTCACCATTCGAACCGGCACAGGGTGTGTCACGCACGAGCGACAGAGCGTGGCAGTAACGCGTCTTACTCCTCTGGTGTTCGCGAGCAAAAAGAGAGCGAGAGACTCCTCGAATTTAGCGCCACAGCTTTTTTTTTGTCTTTTTTTGGAGCTCTCCGGAAACGGTGAATGTTCAATGTCACTGTCAAAATTAGTTCCGGGGTAGACGCTACAGCAGGAACCCGGAAGAGAATTCCAGAGTCCAGCAATTCTGGGGAAGAAATAATTACAGTAGAAGGCTTTCTTACATCTGGAGAATATCTACTGTGTAGGGGTGGGATATTGCTGCTTGTCGGGTTTGACGAGGGTATTTATTGTCGGAGTTTTATTTTTTTATTGACCTCGCCATCAACAGTGCAAAAGGAAAGGGTGAGGGTGTCAGCATTTTAGCCAAGCTGTAAAATTCAATTAACCCCTACCCCCTCCTCCTCTTGACCTCAACTACATAACATAACATGAGACAAATGTGCCTACTATTTGCTTATATTATTTCCTGTATTATGCGTTTACAAATGGCATAATACATTTACATAAAATTCTAAGTTTTGTGTATCTAAAAACTACACGAGACATTTAGCTTTTCTTATTCCGAACCTTGTGTTACCGACTTGATCATGTGTGAACTTTTAAATCTCACACTACTTATGTTGTGTGTGTGACGTCAGCACATAACTTGGTATACCCACGGCCACCGAGAGTAAGAAGAAGGCCTCTTAACTGAAAAATGTCTGCAGGCAATGTAGGTAAGATTTGTCAGACTGTCAGTACTATATGAGGCCCATTTAAAAAAGAGCAATAAAACATTTTTTTTAAAAAAAAAGGAACACAGTTCGATTAATACTGAAACTGAACTTTATTCAATATAAAATATAAATATTATCGATGTAAAATTAAGTAATTTTAAAGCAATATACAATTTAATACTGATAAACTGAATTATGAAGTTAGGAAACAAAGAATTTAAAAAACATATTAAACACCAACGATTAATAATTTTAAAATTGAAAACCATCGATAAATAATTTTAAGAATGAAAACATACGAAAATTGAAATCAAACAAATAATTTAAATGCAAACAAACAATAAAAGTTACTAGTGCAGAAATATATTTTTTTAATTTAATTTAGAGAAAAATCACATGGGTTGAATGTTATTTTTTGGAACTATAGAGATTATTCAGACTAATGTTCTCATCTTGCGTGTTTATTTTACAATGTTTTATTATCGAATCTTGACTTCTCCTTTATTACATCCTCAGGCCAAAAATGATGTTCACATACCTAAAAACATAATTAAAGAAAAGATTCATAGCATAATGTAAACTATTGCTAAAATCTAAAAAAAGAAAAGATAGTAAACAAACATTTACAATAATAATAATAATCACAGTGTAGTATCTGTTCTGATGCTACACTTCATTTGTTCTGTCCTCGGTCAGTGGAGGAGAAATCCTTCATGACCGAGACAATTTTTATTTTATTTTTGTTCCTTTCCAGAGTGCCTGGCAAGATAAGTTACTCTTCTACCTAACTGGATACGTTTTTAATGTTTATATTTAATGTAACATGTTTATTCAGCTTGATGTATTGAAAAAAATTAAATGGAAGCCGACTCTCTCTTTGAGGCGGTAAGTTTTGGAAAATGAGTTATAAATAAAAAAGCAGACAAAATACTGTTAGAAACTCGCTCAAGATATGTTACCGTGACATAGGCTGACATATATTCGGCGGGTTTTTAACAGTATTTTGACTGATTTTTTATTTATATCACATTTTTCCAAACTTACCGTCTCCGAGAGAGAGTCGGCCGCTATTTTTATTTTCCAATACATCGGTAAACACTGTATGTCTTTTCGCGCTGAATAAGCATGTTACATTAAATATAAAAACTAAAAACATATCCAGTTGGGTAGAAAAGTAACTTATCTTGCCTTTCATAACAGTTATTTGTTATATATCTGTTTTGTGACAACTTTTTCGAATTTATGTGTACAGTAAAACAAACCCGAACTTTCAACTATTTGGACATACTTGTCGTAGCCTCAACGCACGCGCGTCGAATCTACTCCAATTACCGATTTTTGTGATTAATCGCTCAAAAATCGAAGATTAAACAACGTGATTTTCTACGAAGTAAACGCTGAACGACAGTCAATTAGCACCAAAAACACACATGGACCTCCTAACACGTCGAACAAACTGCCAACTGACAATTCTACCTCATTGTTAGCGGTCATTCAACATTTTCAGAACAAACTCATCATTACTTGCACATCGGATTCGTAAACAATCCTAATATGCTTTCACGCATGCATAAGCACGACTACATCGCATTTCTCCCACAATGCCGATAAACTACACGCATACTTACGATGCCATTCAAAGCCGTCAATACCGCCGATCTCCAACAGATCGCAGCCGAACCAAGGAACGACGACTAATTAGTATCAACGTCTCACAACATGAATCATCATCGAGTTCTTGACTTCATAAAAGTCGTAAAAAGTCAAGCTCTGCAAACATCACTTTTCAAACCTCCTCCGACTAAATGCAACAAATCTTACTCTCATGGATTTTCGCCACACGCACAAAATCCACACACTTCAATTACAACCAACATTCAACTCACACCAATTGGAGTTAACTGTGGCACGCACATGGAAAAACTCAACTGGACTATACGGAAGAAGTCACCAGTTCAAAAACGATTTAGCTGCTCTACGCATACTAAAAACTCAACAACTTGTTGTTCGATGGGGCATTCAACACACCGGGGACCCAATCTACTCGAACGACGCACACCAACAGCAGTACAGACCCACTTGTACATGGCACTGCAGGCATATTGCGAAACTGACTTCGATCATAGTGTAATACCAATTTTGACTATCATCTCCACAACACGGGCCATACAATCAACACGTGCAAACTCACTTGCACATCACTCAGCACTTTCAACCTCATCATCACTCAGCACTTTCAACCTCATCATCACTCAGCACTTTCAACCTCATCATCACTCAGCACTTTCAACCTCATCATCACTCTGCACTTTCAACCTCATCATCACTCAGCACTTTCAACCTCATCATCACTCAGCACTTTCAACCTCATCATCACTCAGCACTTTCAACCTCATCATCACTCAGCACTTTCAACCTCATCATCACTCTGCAGACGCATTTGCAGACTAAGATTGTGCAAATTCACTTGCATTTACTTTCAACCTGACAATAAACAATCGTGCAAACCCGATCATTCTCAACCAAACATGTCGGACATTTCTTACACCCTTCCTCACCTACATGAAGCTTCAACATATTTTGACTCATTCTCCGGGCACTACATAAAACATACATATATTACTGCATTGATTATCCAATCAATTTTCTAGGGAGAGGACCCTGTCGTAGCCCCGACGCAAGCGCGTCGAATCTACTCCAAAACAAAATAATGGCGCGTTGCCTCAACAGTAAAACCCAGTTGCACGCGCGTGGATGTATAAACATCGTTTCAGCTGCACGTACATTTTCTTTACCCACCCACGCAAATTCGGTTGTCCTTAAACGAAATTTCAGTTATTCGTGCGGACGTCAGTTAAGGCATCTTACGTCATAAGAAAGTTATTCTTTCCATCCAATCAGATTACAGGGAAAACAAATTTTTAAAAATGTTTTTTCTGAAGGCCTCCCTGGAGCCGGTCGGACAAGTATACAAAGGGCATCTTTCGCCCAAAACGATGGCGAGCTTTGAACATCATGGCTTAAACATCAACATCGACCTGTCCGTGTTTAGACGTTAAACACACGTGCGCCGGTCAATTAATTCCTCCACGTGGATACGGGCTTGCAACCCTAAGGGACTTTTTATTTTTACAGTTTTCCATCTCCCCTCTAAGTAAGCGATGTTTTTTTTTTATAGTTTAATTCTTTGTAAAAAGACTGGTTATTTCTAACCAAGAACTCTTACTTGTCTCCTTCAAAACATTCAATTAATTCAGTCGAAGACTTTCCTTGATTATTTCAATACATAAAAACATTTAATTACCTCAGTCGCAGGACTTTTCTACTTCATCACATATAGATCTTTTTATACCTCAGTTGAGGAACTGTCTTTTTTATTACATGGAAAAACATTGAATTATCTCCGTCACAGAAAGAGACTTTCGACCAAGAAGAAACTTTCGTATCTTCTCTTTTCTTTTACATTTTCGGAAAAATTTTCCCTTTTCAAATGGTGTGCGTAACAAGTAAATTCAAAGCATGCTAGAAGGCTGTCACAATGCGAGGAATGAATTATAGTCGCTGTTGGTAAGAGGAGACGAGAACAAGTGGCGATTTACAAATCAATAAGTATATATATATATATATATATATATATATATATATATATATATATATATTTATTCAGTTGTATGGTAAAATGTCTTACTTGTAATTCATGCGACGTATTCCATTATTAATTTCGGAAAAATTTTCCCTTTTCAAATGGTGTGCGTAACAGGTCGATTCAAAGCATGCGAGAAGGCTGTCACAATGCGAGGAATGAATTATAGTCGCTGTTGGTAAGAGGAGACGAGAACAAGTGGCGATTTACAAATCAATAAGTACATATATATATATATACTTATTGATTTGTAAATCGCCACTTGTTCTCGTCTATATATATATATATGTACTTATTGATTTGTAAATCGCCACTTGTTCTCGTCTCCTCTTACCAACAGCGACTATATATACTTATTGATTTGTAAATCGCCACTTGTTCTCGTCTCCTCTTACCAACAGCGACTATAATTCATTCCTCGCATTGTGACAGCCTTCTCGCATGCTTTGAATCGACTTTGAATATATATATATATGAATGTGACAACCTTCTCGCATGCTTTGAATCGACTTTGAATATATATATATATATATATATATAAATATATATATATATAACAAGGACATTTACTGCATGATTGTTTGAAGGACTTCCGTTTACTGTGGACCAGAAGAGGCACTTCCTATAATGGCGTCCTGACGAAATAAACATATTGCTTTCTCAGATTTCTATCTCTTCGTGTCATCTCTTTCTCCAGTCATCCTGGTTTCTACTTATGTGCCTCTATCAAGGAAGCACCTCTTCTTGTGGTAAGACGCTTCATTTTATCTTCATCAAGCTTGTAACTTTAATATTAAGACACATTTATAACCACGTGTTCGAGCAACATAACATTAAATACACGTTTAATTATTAACAAATAACATTATTTACTTTACTATATTTGGTTGGAATAAAATTTTCCCTTCTAATGGCACGTATCCAAATTGAGAAAATATATGTACTTTGAGGGCTTTTAGATAATTTCCCCGGCAATTTGTCACAACGCAAGAATACACCATGTTAGACAGAAAACTGAAAACTAGACGAAACTGCTGCTGATAGCCTAGGTCATATCCCTACAAGTGAATCTGATAGTGACGTCACACTGTCATGTGCATCGGCCTTCTTTACTCTCGGTAGCCGTGGTATACCTCCCCTAAGGAAATAGTTCGTTTTTTTTGTGTTACTATTCTAGACTCTCTCTAAAAATTTTATATTTCAAGCAAGACCCATTTAATTTGATCCGGAATATTGGTTGCTTTATTTTCATTTCTGTATGTTTTATTTGAATGTTTTGATTTTGTGAGCTGACTTTCACCATTTACATTTTGCACTGCCTAGCACTACGTCATATTTTCTCGCTCTTTTTTGAATGGCATCCTTCTCTTTCCTTCATTAAGACATCATCTTAAATTCATCGTTTTTAAGACACAAATTCTAAAGATTATTTTTCGTTTAAATTTTTCCCTTACGTTTGCCTTTCAGTTGAAAATTTAACCATTTTTGCTTTAGAATTTCCCCCTACAAATTTGCTATTTACTAATTTTGAATAGATATTTAAATTATAGGTACTTGTACAGTTTGGTCAAAACATAAAAAAATGAAAATATCGAAAAAAGTTTCAATTGTATGTATGCGTTATGAAACGAAGTTCTCCCAAAAAAAAAATTTCACTTAATTTCATCAAGTAGTTTTTATTTTACAGCGAAAAAACAATTTGTTATGATACAGAGCAAAATGTTCGATTTTTAGGAAGAAAAGCTAGTATTAAAGATGGGAAGGGGTGTCAGCGCTTTAAGTGGAGTTATCTCCCTTTGGCATTTCTAAAATTCAAACAATTTTTTTTTAAATCCAAGATGGCTGCCTTCAACGTGCTCTCATAAAAACGTATTTTTCCGCTGTAAAAAAATCCTACTTGATGAAATTAAGTGAATTTTTTTTTTTTTTTTTGAGAACTTCGTTCTATAATGGATACATACAATTTAAACTTTTTTCAGTATTTTCATTTTTTTGCGTTCACCCCAATCCTATTTTTGGAGTAGATATGACTGGCTTGTTATGGATTCGGGAGATAATTCAGACATGCCTGTTAGTCCTCGTAATTTAAACTTCATAATCAAGGACAGCCGTTTTCATTCTCATCTTAAATTTTCATCTTAAAAATCTCCATAAAAACAAACAGAAAATGAATAATTTTCGAAATTTTAAGTGTGTGTTTTTATCACATTTTTTTAAAATTAATTTTCGACCTTTTAAAAGAAGCAAAAAATGAAGCCTCTTTAAATTTTGACCCATTCTAGGTTTTAAAAACATTTTTGTTACGGTTTTTTTTTCTTGTGAAGTGTCGAAATTTTATTTTTTTTTCTTGAGAGTGTCGGAATTTTATTTTTTTATGGACCTCGCCATCAACAGTGCAAGAGGGAAGGGTGGAGTGTCAGCATTTTAGCCAACCTGTAAAATTCACTTAACCCCTACTCCCTCCTCATCTTGACCTCAACTAGTAGTCGTTGGAACCTGAAGGCCCCCTTTCAGCCAGCGATTGTGGGTGCGTCCCTTTCACTCACTCACTCACTCACTCACTCACTCACTCACACTCTCTCTCACACACACATACTCACCCAGTCACTCACTCTCTCGCTCTCGCTCTCTCTCTCTCTCTCTCTCTTTTATATCATTTTCATTTAAGTCCTCGCAGACAATTTTCTCTTACCCTCTCTCTGTTAATGCCTTTTCTTTTTCTTGGTAGCCATCAGCATTACTTAACGCTGATTGGCCGTACTGTGAAGACAACCCCAATCAACGTTGTGAGACCCTTTTCAGATCAGTTCCAAAGAAGACATCGGACAGTGAAGTCTTGTTTTTGGAATTCCGTCGGGCCCAGCGACGTAAAACATTCAACTTCTTCACTAAGGATGAAAGGCCTTTATTAAGTAGTTGAAATTGGTGTTTCTAAATATACCATTTATTGAAGAAGTTAACCTCTTTTAGAGAAAGAGAAAAGAAAAAGAAACCAACCCTTTCAGAGAAAGGGAAAAGAAACCTACCCTTTCAGCGAAAGGGAAAATTATTTCTGGGGTATCTGAAGAAAAGATAACCCCTTTTTCAGAGAGCTATACTTTTAAACCTTTTGAACGTTTTGTTTGTTTGAAAAACAAAATGAGACAGAGAAGAAGAGAGAAAAAGAAAATAACTTTAAAAGAATCTTGCAACCTGCATGTTTTTTTTTCAGGAAAGAAAGAGAAAAATATTTTTTGTTGAAAGACTGAATTTAAGAACTTGAAAAAAAAAGATTATTTTCTATTTCGAATGTGCTTTTCTTTCAGCCTTTCTTTCAAGTAAGAATTGTGTTTTTTTTTTGTTTTTTTTTTTTAATTTTATTTCATATGTTACTTAAAGGTTTTTAAAACCGTAGCTTAGGAAAATACAAGAAACTATTTTCTTTAAATAAATTCGGATCATTTTAAGCTCATTTCGGGTCTGTATTTCGTTTGCTCATTTCTCTTTGTTTGCTTGTTAATTTTCCCCTTTTTTCCTTTAATTTGGTACCTTATAAAGCAGATTTTGGTGACAGCCCCAAAGTTCCGTCATTACAGTGAGGGGATACAAAGGCTTGTAGTCCGTTGGACCATCAACCATTAAAACATGAACCATCCACCATTAAAACATGGACCATCCACAATTAAAACATGGACCATCCACCATTAAAACATGGTAATGTTTGAAATCTTTGTAACGGTATTGAAATTGACAATAGTAGAAAAAACATTTTGTTTTACAAACAAATAAAGATAATTAGAAATGATAATTGTTATGGCGAGATGAGCAATTCACCGCCGGAACTTTTTATCGAAAGAACGTTATGACCGCTCACCGGTTGTGAGAGCCTTCCCTGGGCGGGAACCCTTAAAAAACGTAACATGCTGTCTCTGTAAATATTCTGAATACACTTCTCTTATTCTTTATTACTTCAGAACCTCTTTATCCATTTATTTTTCTGGTGGAATACCTTTCTTGAATATCCTTTTATTACGGCCACCCACCGCAAGATATATCAACTGGCGACGAAGATGAGATACGAACTGTAAATTCATCTAAAAAAAAACAAGAAAAAAACACGTGATAACAGAGAACATTCTGAAAATTGTTGTTCACAAAGTTCACTTTTAATTGAAGAAAAAGCTTCTTAGAAAGCGAAAGACTGGTGTCTGCCACAAATTTTCGCAAGTAAAAAATAATTTTTATATTATTGACGAGTTAAACTCCGGTTTTCCCTTTTTAAACTCCCAAAGAGTTGACGTTATATAACGTCTGTGTGTGTGTGTGTGTGTGTGTGTGTGTGTGTGTGTGTGTGTGTGTGTGTGTGTGTGTGTGTGTGTAAATTGTGACTTTCTTCATGATTAACGGACGTGTTTTTTTTGGATTTGGTTAATACGATAAAAAACCAACAAATGAACAATACTGAGGAATCTGTGTCTATTTAATAAAGAAAATTTTAAAAAGAAGTTTACGTGTGTCTGCTGAAGTAGACGAAAAAAGAGTCTCTTGAAATTTTGTCAAGTGTTATTTTAACGGTGATTTTTTTTCGGAACTTTCCTATGTGGTGACAATTTTCTGTGAAAATAAGCATCTTGTTTTCGAACAATATTTTTTTTCTCTGTGGTATATGTTAACTTGCTATTGGTACATTTAAAAAGAAAATGACATCGGAACAAATAGCGACGTTGACGAAAACGTTAACGGAGAGTTTAATCGCTCAACAAAAAGCCCAAATGGATTTTCAAAAACAAATGCTAATTCAACAAGAACGTTTCGAAACTCTTGTAAAACAACAAACGAGGGATAATCGCTTATTTTGTGAAACGATTTTGTGAGAAAAATCTAAGGAGGGTGCATCCAGATTTTGTTCGGCTGAGGGTATAGCGAACTAGCTTTCAGAGTTTAAATATGACCCAGAAAAAGGTGACACTTTTCCAGCCTATTATCGTAGGTTTTAAACGATATTTACAAAACGATGCGAGAAGTGGCCGGATGAGGAAAAAATAACACTATTACTGCAAAAAATGGGCACAGAAGAAAATACTAAATTCACGAATTTGATATTGCCTAAAAAACCGGAAGAGATCTCTTTGGTGAAAATTTTGTGTGTTATATTCGGTGAAAGAGATAGTCTTTTTCATACACGGTATAGGTGTTTAAATATGTCAAAAGACGAAACTGATGACATTGTCACATATGCGGGCAAAGTCAACGCCCAGTGTGAACTGTTTAAATTAAAGGATTTATCAGTGGACATGTTTAAGTGCTACATATTTGTCCAGGGACTGACAGCATCGAAGGACAAGGATTTAAGGTCAAGGATATTATCAATCATGGAGCAAGACCCGGAAATGAATTTGCAAAAAGTGACAGAAGAATGTCAAAAATTGATAAATGTAAAAAGGGACACTACGAGGATAGAGGGAAAAGTCACATCCCAAATCCAGGTAGTAAAACAGAAGACATTTCCAAAAGACAAAGGGAAAAGTTTTGAATGTTGGAGTTGTGCGGGTCCGCACTTAAGAAAAAACTGCCCTTATAAAGACCAACGTTGTACCAAATGTGGCCTAGTGGGACACCGAGCATCCCACTGCCGAACTAAGCAAGACAAAAGACGGAAATGGAAACCAAAAGTAAATTTGGTCTTGTCCAAAGAAGAAATAAAACAAGAAGGGAAACGGAAATTCGTTCACACACAAATAAATGGTCACTCAGTGAAGCTACTTTTAGACACAGGTAGCGACATATCAATTATCGACGAAGTGACCTGGAAGAGAATTGGTGGTCAAAAACTGAGGAAAACACAAAAAATTGCAAAAGGTGTTTCCGGAGAGCGATTAAAATTCATGGGAGAATTTAATTGCAGTGTTTCTCTTGGATCGAAAACTTTTTCCTCAAATCTTTCAGTTGTTCCAGGAATAAATTATTGCCTTTTTGGAATTGATTGGATTGTTTTGTTTGATTTATGGGAGCTACCCATAAATTAATTTTGCAATAATGTAAGAGCGTTGGAAAAGAAAAATTGCAAACAAAATGACCATTTTCTGGCAGTGTTAAAAAGTGAATTCCCCAAAGTTTTTTCAGAGGGATAAGGAGTGTGCACCAAAACTGAAGTAAATTTTTAATTAAAACAGAATGTGAAACCTGTTTTTAGACCAAAAAGAAATGTGCCTTTTTCTTCAAAAGAAGATATTGAAATTGAACTAAACAAACTTCAGAAGAATGGTGTAGTCGAAAAAGTTGACTATTCTGAGTGGGCGAGCCCCACTGTGTATGTTAAAAAGAAAAATAAGAAGATTCGGGTATGTGCCGATTTTTCTACAGGCCTTAATGACTGTCTGATGGATCATAGTTATCCACTTCCATCTTCTGAAGACATTTTTACAAAGCTGAATGGAGGTAGAATTTTCTCCAAAATCGACTTATCGGAAGCTTACCTTCAGGTAAAAGTCAGTGAAGAATGTTCTAAGTATTTGTGTATCAATACACATCTAGGACTTTTCCGACTAAAAAGACTTCCTTTTGGATTAAAAGTGGCCCCAGCACTATTTCAGCAAATAATGGATACGATGCTTGCTGATTTAGATGTTGCAATCGCATATTTGGATGACATCCTTGTCAAAAGTAAAAATGTACAGGAACATAAGGAACATATCAGAGCAGTTTTCCAAATAATTGAGGAATTTGGTTTCAAGTTAAGTGCCGAAAAATGTGAATTCTTTTTAAAACACATAAAATATCTTGGTTAAATTATCGACAGCCAAGGCAGAAGACCGGATCCTCAGAGAACAGAAGCAATCGAGAGGATGCCAGCACCCAATAATGTTTGTTTTACAAATAAATAAAGTTAATTAGAAATTATAATGAAACGATATTAAAACTGATGATAGTAAACAGTTGATTTTTTGGCAAACAAATTCCATTTCAATTTTTTTTTAATTTAAAAAAAATCCTAAAATGTTTCACTTTTTATAGCCAATCGAATTGTGTTACTTAAATATGACTTTAACTTTTTAAAATTCTTTTACAATAATTATTTTCTATCGTAAATATTTGCTGTTATCTCGTTTGAATAAGACACAACACAAATACTAATTTGAAGGATTATTTTATTTTCTGTTTTTGTTCAGGGAAAAATGGTTTAATACATATCGATATCCGAACGTTGCTCTTGTTTTTGTCAGTATGCTGAGCGGTAAACGCTGTTGCAATTATATTATTCAACAAGGGCATTAGTTCGTCCGCTAGTTTTCCTAGTTGAGATGCGTTTCGCTCTTTCTGTGAGGTAATGACTGGGGAAATTGCTGCGGGTAAGGCTTGAAAAATTTATGAAGAACAATCTCTTCGCCAATACCTTTTTGCAATAAACAGCATCTCTTGAAGATATGCGGAAGGACAGCCAGTTATAGTGTTTATTGACATTAGTTTGTCGAGCAATTCCGGCTTGGTTCTTTCATGGGACTCAATCAAGGAGCATTTTAGTTCCTCATATTTCCTACTTTCTAAAATATTTACCGGTATTTTAGCTACCACCTCTGCAGGCAGGGATGATATGACAGCGTAAAATTTGGTTGTTGACGCTGTTATGTTGCGCAGATGAAACTGGGCTTCCAAAATGGAAAACCAGACATTTACTGCCGTTTCCATAAACTCAGGGTTTTTTTTTAAGGTTTTTAAGTATATATATATATATATGTGTGTGTGTGTGTATGTTTTCTTTTTCTTTTTTGTGTGTATAGGGAAAGAAGGACGGGGTGTATTATTGTTGTACTTACGTCGAAGGTTCTCTTTGAAACGTTTGCGACGTGAAATTGAGTAGTCACTTGTATTTTCCTGAAGATCCAAAATGTGTTTCATTTCTTTTCGGTCCGAGTCCAGTTTATGTTGTTCATTTCTTAGTGCAAAGTTCTTTTGACGAGGTGCAGGTTTCTTTAGGCGGGGGTCACCATTGTAATATTTGCTGTTATCTCGTTTGAATAAGACACAACACAAATACTAATTTGAAGAATTATTTTATTTTCTGTTAACACTGCGAACATGGTAAGATAACACGAGTATAGCAGTCGTCAAAACACGTGTGTACTAGACGTCGACTCAGTGAACTCTGCCTCGTTCTCATTGAAAAGGCACCAGCGTGCTCTACTTGGATGGTAGCAGCAGGCTGGTAGGGGAGGAGTCAGTAAGCAGGGTGACTAGGTGTAAGGAACGATTAAGGAGGAGAATTTTTTTACACTGTAGGGGAAAAGAAGGTTTAATATAGTGCTGAAGAGGATGGTAGTAGTGTTTTTTTTTTTGTTTTTTTTACCTAAATCTTTGGTCAGTACAATATATATTTCAATATCGTTTCATTAATATCATTTCTAATTATCTTCATTTGTTTGTCATTTTATTTATAAAATTACGCGGGAGTGATTCAATAAAATGATCTAAACTGCTAAAAATCATTCTTTTTTAAACTCCTGTATTTAATAAAAATTATTTAATAAAAAAAAATTGTTTTCGAATATTGTCAATTTCAATATTTCATGTTATTCTTAAAATGATCGTGAACACGACTTATGTCACATTTTTGTCTCCATATTTTAGTTTACTTAAACTGCAAGAGTGCAAGAGGGCCCAAAAGTCTTCATTTAAAAAAAAATTGTGGAGATTGGCCTAATGTACAAATTTACCCATTCTTTTATATTTTCATATATTTTATTTCTCAATAATTTAAAAAAAAACATAAATTTTCTATTTTGAGCATAATTTTAGGCTTACGGACGTACAAATCTAAACTTGATAGAAAACAATTGGGCACACTTAACGAATGAGTAGATATTTAAACACGAGGAACGAAATAATGATTGCACCGTATTACGCTGTGCGTTTGTAAGTTTTTTTATTTTTTTATTCTTTTAATAATTTCACGGTTAAATCGTGTTTTTCATCTTTTAATTCTGATGTTTGTTTTTATATTTTCGTATATTTTATTTTGTAATGGATTGGACGCACAAAACAAAGAAATCCGAACAGACAAAAAAAAAATTTCTGAGGTTTTTGGCTTGTTTTCATATTGAATTTTCTGGAATGAAAGGTAAGATTAAAAAAAAAAAAAATCATTCACTAATTTTTTCAACAATTTTAAACATTTACATGAGGTTGAATTATGATTTCGTCGCCGTAAATAGTTTCTACAAAAATTAGATTTAAAATTGTGCGATAATATTATTCATTATGGCATGATGAACATTTTGAAGTAAAAATAATGCTTTTGTTCAAGATCAGTAATATATAGAAAGGTTTTCACAAGAATTTCTGTGGTCCTGTTGGTAGGACGTAAAAAATCTTTAAAGGTCTCTCTCATGTTTTTCATTATTTTTTATAATGTTTGATTAAAAAAAATCAATACCGTCTTATATATTTTTTTTATTATAAAAGTTTAAAGACATGCAATCACTTGACGAAAAAACAAACAAACCTATATACACAGCAGTATAGCACAGTATATTTCAGTATTGTTTTTAGCTTAAGCGATATAATTAACTAAACAATGTTTCTTCAAAATAATTATATTTTATTCTTTAAATAATATCTACATTTTGATTGTGTTGGAAAGATAACAGGACAAAGCTAATCCCTAAAAGTTTAAAAAAAAAAAAAAAAAAATGGGCAGATTTGCCGTTTAGTTGTACAAATAGCCTCGAACCTGTCATAAAAAAGGAACACGTTGGGTTTATACCGGTATACCTTAAACGGAAGTTTGTTTATATTTACGTGATTATTGAAAGTGCAATCCTGTGATTAAAATTTAATTAAAATTAACCACGTTGTTTAACAACAAAAAAAAAACCCAAAAAACAAAACAAAAGAAATAGTGCAAGATGAAGTTTTAAAATGATTAAAAGTGTGTTATTTTATGATTTAAAATTGTTATTGTATAATTTAAAATTTTAAAACATTGATTAATACAAATAATACGTTTAACAAACAAAATAAATAAATAAAGAACGAAATATGAAGTTTTACAATGCTTGAATGTGTTTTATTTCGTAATTTAAAATTTTTAATTTTAAAACATTGATTAATAAAAATAATACGTTTAACAAAAACAAAAGAAAGAAAGAACGAAATATGAAGTTTTACAGTGCTTGAATCTGTTTTATTTTGTAATTAAAATTTTTTAATTTAAAATTTAAAACAGTGAATAATACAAATATACGTTGTTTAACGAAAAAAAAATAGAATGAAATATGAAGTTTTAAAATGATTAAATGTGTTTTATTTCATAATTTAATTTTTTTTAGTGTCTCATTTAAAATTTGAAACATTGAACAATACAAATTAGATTTTATATTGTTCTCGAATGCATATGATGATGCGCGTAAACACTTCTTCCGTGGTCCTGCCTGCGTCTCCACAAGAATTCAATATTTTACTTCATCTTTCATTATTTCTTTTCGAGAACAAAATTCAAGATTTTATTTATATTGTACATTGTTTTCATTTTTAAATCATGTACACAAGTGAAGTATATAAACATTAACAATGCATAATGAATAAAAATGCACAAGACAAAATAACATTATGGATAGATCGGCAGACGGTACATCTCGTAGGGAAAGATCGTCTCCCGGTCCTTTTATTTACTAAAGAAAAAGATTTCAAGACTGTCGCGCCCTCCAGTGGTAGTTCATTGAAGTGCAAGGGAGATAATCCTGTCCAATATATTACAGAAGAATTTCTTTATTTTTCTCTGAAGATTTTTTTTCTTGAGATCGAATAATTAAGCTACGAAAGCCAAAACTCTCTGCCTGTTTTCAACGCTGTCCATCCCTAGCTAAACACATAAATCGTTGCGTCAAATTTCCACATTTAAAAAATATTTTTGTGTTTTTCTTACACAGATAATTACATGTTCATACGTAGGTGTATCAGAATTTTAGGGGAATTTTTGACACCCCTAACACGAAACTGCGAATAAAATATAAAAATCTCGTAATTTCTCTTTTAAAAGTGGGTTGTTTATTTTCTTTATGGATTATACTTCCAAAATAAACTATTAAAGTTGTATAAAAAGTAATAGAAATATTTTTTATTTTTTAAAAAACAGTAATGAAATTAATTGAATTTTACGAGTTCAGTATTTTTCAAATTTTAAACTTTAAAAATCTATCAAAATGTTTCTATTGATTCTATTTTTGCGATATTTTCAAGGTCAATGTGAAATTTTATGCTCTTTCCAATAAACCGAATATAATATTTTAGACAAACGTTTTTTTTTAATCTACGCCCCCGCCCATTTTGAAATGTCTATTAAAGAGTAGATTTACTCACCAAAGTTTTATATATCACAAATTGAAGATAAAAGATCAATAAATGATATGTTTAAATTTAAAACAAAAAGAAGTGTTTTTTATAAATTTACCTATAAAATCCAAAGTTTAAAACCTTTTTTTTAAAAACCACATTGTTTTTTTATTTTTGTTTTTTTAATGACACCTTGGTCCTTGCTCCTTTAATTGAAAAAGAAAATAGGGGTTGAATTACATTTTTCGAGTAGTTATAAGCTTGGAAATACAGGAGGTCGAATTATTCAATATTTTTCACTCAGTTTCTTACACACCTACGTTCAAGGAAAATATTGCAATATTACATTAAAAAAAAACTTTATGCAAAAATGTTACCTTATAAAATAATATGTAATATACTTTGCAATTATTTATTTTTAGTGTCAAATATTGAATAAACAAGGCATAATTCGATGGTAATGTGTCTGAGAAAATTTATTTTCTTTGAGTTATAACGGTTAACAAGGACTTGGGAGATTTTTTCGGAATGTTCCTGAAAAAATAATATTTTAAATTAGGACAATCTACGATACTTTATGTTTTTAAAAATAATTGCATGTATTTTTTTAGTATTTAAACTTTAGTCAATGTATTTTTTCTTTACACAAAATAATAGATTTTCAGTAAAATTTTAAAATAAATATAATAATGGGTTCCGTACATTACTTAATATATTACAAATACTGAAAATGTCATCAAAATTGGTTGGTTTAGTGAATTTAGGTGAATTTTTTTTAATGGGGGGGGAGGGTCAAATGCGAAACCGTTCATTTTGCACGTACCTAGATATAAAAAATAAACTACTATTACTATCAATAGTAAGGTAATTTTGCAAAAAAAAAGAAAAGATACACACACACACACACACACACACACACACACACATATATATATATATATATATATATATATATATATTTAAAAAAAAGAAGAAAGAAAATGGAAGAATTCAGTGTGCAACAAATGATAATTCTATTAGTATCAATAGTAGTTAATTCCGGTTCAAGTATGATGTTATTTTTATTTATCATATTTACATATCTTTAAAGTATTTTCTTTTAATTTGAAGCATAATGCTGCAATGATATTAACTCAAAACATACTCTTCATAGGTGAATTTTTTTTAATGGGGGGGAGGGTCAAATGCTAAACCGTTCATTTTGCCCGTACCTAGATATAAAAAATAAACTACTATTACTATCAATAGTAAGGTAATTTTGCACGTACCTAGATATAAAATGATAATTCTATTAGTATCAGTAGTGGTTAATTCCGGTTAAAGTATGATGTTATTTTTACTAATCATATTTACATATCTTTAAAGTATTTTCTTTTAATTTGAAGCATAATGCTGCAATGATTTTAACTACAAAACATACTCTTCATAAAACTGACATAATCTTCAAAAAACATAACTTTTATTTATACACTACTTTTATTGCTTTCTATTTGCGATCTCTTTAGTTACCTAAATAGGTAATTTTTATTTAATTTGATATTTTTTATTTCAATTCAATAATTTAATATTACCTTTTATGTATGACAGATATTATTAAAAATGTATGAATCTTCAATTAACTTTTCTATTTTAAAACTAAATTATATAGTCAGACATTAATATTAAAGTAAAAAAAAATATTATGAATTTTGTGATATATGAAAAAAAACTCAGTAATGTTTACAGTAAAATAAATAATGTTATATATATATATATATATATAGACTCGAGTATATATATATTATATATAGACTCGAGTACATATATATATATATATATATATATATATATATATATATATATATATATATTATATATATATATAGACTCGAGTATATATATATTTATATATATATATATATATATATATATAGACTCGAGTATATATATAGATTCGAGTATATATATATATTATATATATAGACTCGAGTATATATATATATATAGACTCGAGTATATATATACTCGAATATATATATATATATATATATATATATACTCGAGTCTATATATATATATATAATATATATATAGATTCGAGTATATATATATATATATATTATATATATATATAGATTCGAGTATATATATATATATTATATATATATATATAGACTCGAGTATATATTATATATATATATAAACTCGAGTATATATATATATACTCGAGTCTATATATATATATAATATATATATAGACTCGAGTATATATATATATATATATATATATTATATATATATAGACTCGAGTGTATATATATTATATATATATATAGACTCGAGTGTATATATATATATATATATATATATATATATAGACTCGAGTATATATATATATATATATATGTCATCACTATTAAAAACAGATATATCTAAAACATATAACTTTCATGGATGTAGGAGATTTATAGATGACCTTGTATGTATAAACGATAATGATGAATTCGAAAAAAATAAACATCTTATATATCCAAACGAATTAAAATTGAATTGTGAACATAGAGGACAAAAGGCTACATTTCTGGATTTAGATATAAAAATTGAGGATGGGATTTTTCTTTATAAAATATTTGATAAAAGAAACGCTTTCCCCTTTAAAATAGTACATATGCCCCATAAAGATAGCACCTGCCCTGTTTTTATGTTTTATGGAACCATTATGTCAGAGTTTTTGAGAATAGCTCGCGTTACTTTAAAACAAACAGACTTTATACCACCAGTTTCTAGCTTAGTAATAAGGATGATAAAACAAGGTGGGGATAAAAATAAAATATTAAAACAGTTAAATAAAGTATTTGTTCGTTATCCTGATGCTTTTGAATGGTTTAAGATAAACCAGACTATATTAATAAAGGAAATCCAAAACTATATTAGCAATGTATAAAATGTATTTATAATTACATATAATAAATTTATAATAAAAAAAAATGTATATATGTAAAAATATTTTTAACCTTTATATATCTAATTTTAAATAAGAATGTAAATATACTAAATACTAATCATAGTGGGGATGATAAGTAGTTAAATGGATTAATCCTAATCTTATAAATACAAGACTGATAAATTAAAACATTAAAAAATGTATCCATTTTAAATGTGGAAATTGATGAATCGCACAGGTAAGAAATTCGTTTTTATAGTATGAAAAGGTTAGTCATTGCAATTAAGAATAGAAAACTGGATCAAATGTTTGAAACATGTATTCTTCCTAAGATTAAGGGTGGTGGTGTTTGATCAACACTGCTGGGGAGCCATGATGTAATATACTGTTTTGTTTTTAAATCCCCGAAACAGTGTTTCATGGTAAACAACTGATGATCCCTTGAAAAATAAATTATTGGTATTATAGTAAATTCGAGAGAGAGTTGATGCAGTGATTGCAGGTGATTAAATGACTTACTGACTAGATGGTTTTCTAACGAATGATAAAAAATATTTTTTGTATAGTTTTAAAGGTTAAAAACTTCCAAGACTATATATATATATATATATATATATATATATATATATATATATATATATATATATATATATATATGTGTGTGTGATATTTTGTTTTAATTTAAAATTATTTTAGTCAATTTATTATTAATAGAGGAATGTGGATTCATTACTTGCACTGTCACAAATAGTTATTAAATCGTACATTATTCTGAGACATTCATTTTTATGTCATCCATATAATGTCAAGATAAATAAAATTGATAATGAAACAAATTACAGTCTATCAAATTCTTATCACATTTCAACCTCATATGGTATTTACATAGTTTAAACGGTGTTAAGCTTCAACCAAATTGGTAATAGCACAATTTGTTAACAATAAAAATATCAAGATTTAACGCCAGTTTATTTAACAGAAAATAAAAGAAGATAAAACAAATTACAATTTAAATAGTTTGAACCTTGTTAAGTGTCAACCAACTTCGTAAAATCACAGTTAGTTAACAATAGAAATATCAATTTGTGAAATATTTTATTTAACACAAAATAAAAGAAAAATCAATTTACAATTTAAATAGTTTAAACGGTGGTAAACTTCAACTAATTTAATAAAATCACAACGTGTTTACAATAAAAATATAAATTTGGAACACTAGAAAAGAAAAGAAATCAAATTCCAGAAAAAATACACGATTAAATGCGGATTTCCAGTATTGAATGTAGACTCCCAATACAATGTCTCTTTTTTCAACATCAGCAGTCTACATTCCAACCTTCCAGAGGTTGACACTCAATTACAGGAGACTAAACCAGACTTATTATTCCTAAGCCAAACTGGCATTAAACTAGATCGGTTCATAGTTAAAGGATACTCTAACTTTTCTAAATCTGACCCGAAAGGTCGCCATGGGCATGGAATATGTGCCTACATTAAAGATAGCTTTCCATGTGGTAAGGACATTTCCAAAAAAGATCCTAAATTACCCTATATGTGTTTTCAGGTTGCACTTGCTCACACTACTGCATTGATATTTGCTTTCTATCATCCCCACAACAGTGGAGTTACTATCTTTAAAAGCATATCTGAGAAAATTGACCACATCCTGTCTGCTCATCCTTTTGGCTAACATTCGCATCTGTAAAGACTTCAATGTTCACAATGTGGAATGGTTAACCCACTCAAACAAGACAGATGATGAGAGAAGGTTCTGTCATGATTTTTCCATTGCTTATGATCTCACTCAGATTGTTCATGAACCCACCTGTGTGCCCGACACTGATGGCCAGTAAGCAAGTCTCCTAGACCTTTTCCTCACAACTGACCCTGAGCTATGTTCATAATCTGTTTTATCACCACTTGGATCTTCTGACCACTCGGTTTTATCAGTTAAGATAAAAACAAAATACAATAAGTCCTCAGATGTACCTCTTCATTGTACAGTATATCGATACACTATAGCTTACTGGGATAGCTTCCGTACATTTGTATCAGATTAACATCTGCATTCCATGTTTTAATAGGATGTGTCCTCTATAGTATTAGAACTTACAGATTGGTTAATTTTAGGTATAGACCGTTTCATTCCCTCTAAAAATTTCCAGCAAAAACCTAACAGCCGCCTGTGGTTCTCTCCAGAATATGCTGCTGCCATTGTGCACAGAAATCACTTTTACCATTGCTTCCAACATAATAGATGTACTGAGACTAAAGCCACTTTCAGGACTGCCAGCAACCACTGTAAAAGAGTAATAAAGAACGTGAGAGAGTTGTATGCTCAGTCCGTCAAGTCCAAAGTAGCTGAGCAGCAGCTTGGTTCCCACCATTTTTGGCAAATAGCAAACAGGATCCTGAACAGAAGCGTGTGCTCTATCCCAACTATCATCAATGGACCTGAGGTAATCTCGTCAGCATCAGACAAAGCCAAACTCTTTGCCAAGAACTTTGCAGCAAATTCTACCCTATGCGTCAACCCCCTGTATTTCCTTTTATATTAGAAAACGCTGTATGTGACAATCAAATATCCATTCGTGATGTTGCCAAACTAATCAAAAACATTGATTACAGTAAAGCAACTGCCCCTGACGGCATTCATATTATAGTGCCAAAAAAGCTTCAACCAGAACTAGCTCCCATACTTACACAGCTGTTAAAATGTTGTCTTAAGGAAAATTGCTTCCCAACACCCAGGAAAACCTCATTAGTATGCTCTGTATTTTAGAATTCAGGTGATTGGTCATCTCCTTCTCAGTACAGACCAAAAAGTCTCCTGTGCATCATGAGTAAGTTGCTGGAATCTGTGATAAATAGAGAAGTAGTCAACCACCTCAGCAAAAATAAAATTCTTAGTGACATACAATATAGTTTCTGTTCTGCTAGATCTACAACAGATGTGCTTACGATTATATCTCATAGGATTAGTGAATCTCTCGACGGAGGTTTCCTTTCTAGGGCAGTTGCTCTTGACATATCAAATGCCTTTGATAGAGTATGGCATAAAGGTCTACTTCACAAGATATCCAGTTACAGTATAGCTGGAAATGTCTTGAATTATTAAGGATGGAGTACTGTTGCCACCTCTGAGCAGGAGCTGCTAGAAAGAACTTATCCTGCCTTAATAGAGGTCAAAATAGATTTTGTAGTCCAGAAGGAGGATGCCCTTTTCTCTTCCCTGCAACCTCTTTCTCACAGAAGAGACATTACGAGTCTGTCTCTGCTTTATCGTTATATTCATGGCAAATGCTTGTCTGAGTTCCAATCTGTCGTCCCCACTGCTAAACATACACGAGAAACCTTCATCTAGGTGAAAACACTATCAATAACTTCCTCCACTATTTATCTGTGCCTAAACCAAAACGTAGATTCCTTGAACAAAGCTTCTTTCTTAGAAATACACACCTATGGAACTTTTTTCTATTTGCCTGCTTTCTGGCTAACTATAGTATGGTCGTCTTCAAGTCCAATGTAAACAAGTTACTTAATCCAATTTACTAAATTTCTACTACTAACAATTACTATAACATTGTCCCATTTACATTTCACTTATCCTGTAGTGGCCTTGATAAGTTGTGACGCTTTTGTGAAAAAAGAAAATTACATTTTAAATAGTTTAAACCGTGTTAAGCTTCAACAAGTTAGCTACATAACAATTAGTTAACAATAAAAATATCAATTTTAACAGTAGATTTTTAACACTAAATAAAACAAATAAAATTACAATTTAAGTAGTTTATTAAGCTTCAACTAAATAAATAGTTTAAACGGTGAAAAGTGTAAACTAATTTGATAAATCACAATTAGTTAACAATACAAATATCAATTTAAACACTAGATTTTTAACACAAAATAAAAAAAAATCAAATTACAATTGAAATTGTTTAAACCGTGTTATGTGTCAACCAACTTGGTAAAATCACAATTAGTTAACAATAAAAACATCAAGTTGTAACGCAAATATATTTAACACAAAATAAAAAGAAAATAAATCAAATTACAATTAAAATTGTTTAAACCGTGTTAAGCGTCAACCAACTTGGTAAAATCACAATTAGTTAACAATAAAACATCAAGTTTTAACGCAAATATATTTAACACAAAATAAAAAGAAAAGAAATCAAATTACAATTGAAATTGTTTATACCGTGTTAAATGTCAACCAACTTGGTAAAATCACAATTAGTTAACAATAAAATTATCAAGTTGTAATGCAGTTTATTTAACACAAAATAAAAAGAAAATAAATCGAATTGCTAATAAATCCTCTAATCAACAATATTCATCAAGATTTTTCTGCAATTATTGGCAGATAATGATGTTCTCCTCCGATTCCCTCGCAAATGATATCACTTGCAGATTCTTTATTTCTCTTTCCTTATTCGAAGTTAAACGATGGTAAACCTGCCCAGTACAAGGTTGGTGACTATTTGGGAGGGTTAGATGCTATATGTACCACCTCGAGTTATAGAAATTTCCAGGTTTGTATTTGGGGGTGCATTAATTCACTTGAGGAGATCCGCACCAGTTTCCATTAGAGTAAGCATCTTGAAGAAGGTAAACACCGATGTAAAAACCTTGTAGCAGCTATTGCACCGAGAAAGATCTGCAGTAATACCAAAAAGTGTAAGTGGCTCTACACAAACCTTCACCATTATAAACAAATCATCTGTGGATTTCGGAAAAAACTTAGTTGCTTTCGCGAAACCTCATTTGTTGAAGTCGATGTGGAAGTGCAATTTATATATATATATATATATATATATATATGCGAGATCAGACACATTAAAAATCAGGTGAAATATCCTGATAGATATTACTTGAGGTAATACTTTCAGGGTGATCCTAGCCGAAAAGGAGAAGCTCAGTATTTAAGTATAGAGCAATATATAAGTTTAGTCGTTAAAGTTAAATTCTGAAAATAAAAATATAGACACATATATTTGAGTTAAGATTTTATTGCTTGACAATAGGAATATATAGAAGAGGGTTATATATATATATATATATATATATATATATATATATATTACTTCTTGATACTTCGGATGTTTACCAACTTTTCTTGGATTTTACTGTTATTGGATATTTCACGTGAAATCATTTTTTTTTACCCCATTTCCTCTGTTTCACTAGTTTTTAGCTTTTACCAAGTAAGCTCTATGGTTTACTTATAGTTTCATTGAATATTTTGCAAGCAAAATCATATTCCGCATTTTATTAACTCCTAGCCTCTGATGAAAAGAAAAGTATTTTTTAAACTCCACGGATTAAGGACAATCCACTTAGTTTGTGTTTCCTTTTAAAAATTAAATATGACTGTAATTTTTCTTAAAGTGTTTTAACATATTTTATTAATTCTCTGTTCATATATATATATATATATATATATA